>NC_064811.1:27885743-27973411 GCF_023721935.1 Panthera uncia
ACAGAATTGTTTTTCTTTAAAAACCTGTTAAATGTTTTAAGGTTAAGATGATTTATTAGATATTATTTGGGTTATTTATGCATAACTAGACAACAATCCAAAAGATTAGATATAGGAGATCCAAAGATTACATATCTTACTTCAACCATTTATTTACTCAAGCTATGCAGTGTATCTCACTCAAATTATACTTCTCCTGAGATTCACTTGGCCCCACCTGTTTTTTGGTCCTTAGCCACCTGCTCATTGGAAAGTCTGCCCACCACACTCATCCTGCTCACCACATTTGTCCTATCTCTAATAATCAGCTCTCTTAGCCTTCCCAGAGTTAGGGTTTTAACTCTGCTTATCTCTTTATACCCACAGCACAGCACCAGTGTCCAGTGCAACCCAAACTATGACGGCCAGTTTCTTCCACCATGTCTGGGCTTGCACCACACTGTAGGATGTGGGATCTTGCTTCCCTAGCAGGTACTCAGAGATGCACACTCCAGAAGCGTAGAGGAATTTCTACTTCACAGAGTAAACTCTGTGTAATGGGTAGAAGGAATTAAGAAAGAAATGGCAGATTAATCCATTTTCCCTCTTCGCCCTGAGAGGTGTTTTCAAGGATCAATAGTCTACATGGTAGTTCTGGAAGACGTCTTGCCAGACCAAGTAACCAGCTATGTTTTCTTTGGAAACTCATTCCAGCTTCTTAATCAACTTCCTTCTTTTCTTACTCTCTTGCTATTGTATTACACAGTAACGCTTAAGTGCATAAGCTTTGTCTCAGGCTTTGTTTTCTAAGGAAACTTGGTGAAGACATTTAGCAACAATAAATCCAGATTATAATAAGATGATATTAAGTCCCCTTACTAGTGACCGTTATGAAATAAACTTGTTTAGGGAGGAATCTCTATAATATTAGAGGAGATTGAGCATAATAGGGATAAAATATTGGCTCAGGTTTGGTTTTCTCTTTGAATTGTGAAGAAGCTTGAGTGTCTATCACCATAGTAATGTAGCAATTATGTGATTTGCAACTAAATTTATATACATCTGACATCATATCACATATGTGATAATGTACATGTTAGACACTATATCTACTTGTGAAAATGGCTAAGATAAAAGTTGTTCTCACAAAACTCACAATTTTTATCACTGTTATATAATTAAGCCTAATTAATTATATGAAGAAAGTATTAATTAAGGTACAATTGGTATTTATTTACCATACCAATATGTAAAATAACATGTTATATGTATTAACTGATGTATAACATCGAGAGATTTGAATTATATTCTCAATTCTTTTTTTGGCTTAGCTAGTAAATAACACCTTGAAGAAATCACCTAGCTTTCCCAGTTCTCATCAATTAATAAAATTAATGAGTTGAACTATATACATAGAAAGGCCTAATGTTGTGAAAAGCAATATTAAGAAGCATTATTTGGGACAGTATAATAGAGTACACAGATGATGGCTAAAGATCAGAAAGCTTTTCCTATCTCAATGTAGCTGCCTGCTATAAAAGCATTGACTGCATTCAGAAATACTTTAAAGAATGCTCAATAAAATAAATGAGGTCAATGTTTATTACGCTCATTCTGGGTAATTAAGGGCATGAAGAATATAAACAAAATGTGAGATTTATTCATTAAGTCATGCAACAAGTATTTGTTGAGTATCTACTGTGAGATTACTTTTGTATTTGATACCAATAATACAGTAGCAAGAGAGAAAGAGGTGCCCTCGTCAGTTAAGCCACTCACACATATATGACCCAAAATGGCGGCAAATGCCCTTGAGAGTTGTTAGTTGTGTAAGGAACAAGAGAGCGAGAACTGCTCAGGCTAACAGTGGAATTTGTGGTTCTATAACCTCTTACAGAAAGGTGGAAAAATCAAGCTGTGGAAGAGGCAGTCTGGAATTCAAGAGCGACCCTCTCATTCTGTTCATCATCTCTTCTGCACACTGTGCTTTGGCATCCTTCTCCCTAACTGCATCTGGTTTACTCCACAAGGGAAGAAACATGGCAATTGGGGGCTGATGAATTCCATCTCTTCCTGTTAAAGCCACTGGTGAGAGACTGATAAGAAGCCTCTTTTTGTCTTTTGTCCCAGGCCAGATATCTTGGAAAAAGAGATAGTGTCACAGCTTGACTTAGGTCTGCATCCAAGACTCATCAAGTTCAGTCATGCATTTATCAACTTGTTCCAGGGCTGGGTCTCTGACCAATCAGAATGGACACAGATAGCGCTGCAGAGGTTTCTGGAGAAGGTTTTGCTCTCTAATTCCTAGCTCATGGTGCAGTCCAGGGGATCCACGAGAAGGGTCACATAAGCCAGGATCTAAGTATAAAATGTTGGGAGCGTTGAATTTCAACACTGCCTTCCAAAAAATGATCATACTGTTTTAGAAATTGGTATTTATAAAATAGTATTCTTTCTGGGATATAGAGTAATAATAGATTGAGAAAATATATTTTATTTGGTACCTAATAACAAGTATCAAATATACACAAATGAGTATTGGGTTTGCTAGGATTTTCACTTTCTTACATACAAGATTTGTTTATTGTTAATAGTCACTAGGTGGCAATTCTGGGGCCAAAAGGCACAGTATCAGATTATTAGTGTAGTTTTATGATCTATTAAATTTGCTGTTCATAATGGAAAGATAGCATTATCTGGGGAAATTAGCTATATGAGCTTTTTTTTTTTTCCCCAAGTATATCTGTTTTCATAAGGTTGACCGACTATACAATCCAAATGCAGATAACTTAGTGTTCTTTAAATGTTATTTGACTAATACTCATAATTATGAAAAGCTTCCTACATTTTATTTTATATTCTTCACTTCATGGGATTTCAACAGCTTCTTTTTGATCACTAGGAGTACTGCAGCATAGTTATAGAAAATGTTTGTCTCATTAAAATTTACCCTCCTGCAAGTTCAGAAGATTGTGAGTGTATGTATAATTTTATTTCCACTGGGTGATTTTTGTAATGTGTATGAGCCATTCTCTCTAATGGAAAGTGCAATCGTAAGGTACTTTAAATAGGCATTAATCCTCACAATACATTTGCAAGTTAGGTAAGCAACATGAAGCGTGGAGTCATAATAGGCATTATCCACATTCATCCACCTTCACAGCCTGCAAAGCTAGAAATCACATAGAACGATAAAAAAAAGACATTTGCAAAAGGAATAGCAGGGATAGTTGTGGTATATTTCCTTTCTGGTTGTCATAGACAGATGAAGCAAAAAAGGAGCACAAAACTATTTTTTTTTTTAGAAAAAGAAGGAATGAATTAAAATCGCACAAAGCAATGCAAGATAATTGTCATGCAAAAGAAGAAATAAAGTCTTAGATAATTTATCCAGATAAGGGCATTTAGATATTGACACTATAAAAAATACCTCTTCCCATCCTCTTGTTACAAAGCCTCCTTTCCTCTGTACCTTCATTGACACAATAACTTGTTCTTACCAAATAAATCAATGGAGATAGAGCATTAATTTATTTGGATGGAAGCTGAAAAACTAACAAACAAAAAAACCAAAACCAAAGCAAACAACAATAACAAGAAAATGTTTTTGAGACTGTCAATACTTCCATGAAGAAAGGATCCCTGCATATCTTACTTAGAAGATACAGAACTACATAGAAGATACAGAACCTCCCCTGAATCTCCTAAAACTGATGTCATCTTATTGAATAATTTATTTTGTCCACCTTGGTCACAGAACATATTCTATAAGCCTCATAGCAGATATTTGGAATCAATTGGAACATAATCTGTTTAAAATATATATGGAATATAGATAGGCACACATTAATACTTAAATAATGAAAATAGAAATTTAGTAACTTAGGCTATATTTACACTAGTCAAATCACCAGGTTAAAAAAAATAACTTTATGTTTTTTTTTTTTCATTTTTTTAATATTTATTTATTTTTGAGAGAGAGACAGAGTGCGAGTGAGGGAGGGGCAGAGAGAGAGAGGGAGACACAGATCCCAAAGCAGGTTCCAAGCTGTCAGCACAGAGCCGTATGTGGGGCTCAAACCCATGAGCCGTGAGATAATCACCTGAACCGAAGTCAGACACTCAACCAACTGAGCCATCGGGTGCCCCTAACATTGTGGTTTTAAGCCATCTTCACTTCTCAACTGGATTAAGTGTTTGCCAGTATTCTTGATTACACAAAAAATGGGTCAGTAAGCCACTAAATTAATGTTCAACCTATATTTTTTTATCTACTCTGATGTGATTTTAGTTTATGTTTATTAATGCCTGCCCTTAAACATAACCTTAGATTGTTTATGATATACTGTAAACAATATTAATTCTTATTATTTAAGGTGACTGTGCATTTATATCATTTATGATTAGCTCAGACATGAAATTTTGATCATTCCTACATTTTTTTTCCATACTTCTTTACATAAAATAAGGAATAGACTTCCTGAATGTTTTTTTCTGTATTTTTCCATTATTAGAATGAAATGAATAAGTGGTTAGATAGACAGTATAAAAATTGTGAGTCCAAAAAAACCCTTCACTATCTATACCTTGCCTTGGCATACTGCTCTTGCTGATTCAACAGAACTTTAATTTCAAAGACAAACTTTAAATTTCTATCAAATATTTCAAGGACAGGAAAGAAGACCTTTAAAATGTCATTCTTTTATAATAAGTATTTAAAGCTTTATGCCCATACCAGAATATCAATTAAAATGTCATAATATATGCATATACGTCAGAGAAACTTTTTATCAGAGGGAAAAAACTTCTAGCAACAGGAATTGAATAATAAAGATAAAAGAGTCACAATATTCCTAAAAAAATATGTTTATTGACAGATATGTAATTATTCACTTGTTGTCAATTTCCTCCTACGGTTTTTCTACTTATTCTTTTTAATATTGTAGAATTTTAAATCTCATCAAAATATTCCAAAAGTCTCAGTTTCCTTAATCGAAGACTAAAACGCATTCAAAATTTGCCAAATAAAATACCACACAACTTTTAATACCATCAGTATAAAATCTATGTGATAGATACAATCATACGGATTTTGTATGGTCCGTTTGGGAACTGTTTACATAAATATACTGTTACTTCTGTTTGTCCCTCAAAAGTCTTATAGAACATTAACATATTTGTCCATGTTTAGTGCAAATTTGGTTTTGGAGCAGTAGAGTATATTGTGACAGGCAGAGACTGTCTGTTTCACTTAAATCTAAGAACCTTAATTCTGTACACATTGCTTCTTGGCTGCATGAAAAGGCAAAAGGTGGTCATACTATCTGAGGAATACCTGAGGAAGACCAATCAAGCTTCAAGTGCACTGCTGAATTCAGCCCTAAGTGCCAGAGAACCTAACTGGAGCTTGATGGATGGGATCATGTCAAGTGGTAAGACTGCTGAGTGTTTGCGTAGCCAGAGGCCCAACCTCACTTCTCCAAGGGGACTTTAAGCACAAGCAACAGAGCTGCTTCAATGTTTGTCTTTTTCTGAGAAAAGAAAAAGCTCAGTGCATCTGAAAGCACATTTAGGTCTCCCTGAGCCTATGAGTTTGCAGAATGGGTAGACAAGTCAAACAGAGGTGGCTGATCATAACTCTTTTAAATATGGATTCCAAAGCTGCCAACTGATGGCCCCCGGAAGGGGAATAGGGGGTGAAACGCAATCAGATTCGGTGCTAAAGAGGAGCTCTACCATAAGCTAGCTATTTTTAACTTGATGTTGTTCATTAAAAAAACAAACAAATAAAACAGTGTCTGGTGAGAACCAGGAGATCTAAAATTAACGTGATGGAACATAAATTGGAAAAAGAGAACATCTAACAACATATTGTGGAAAAGATGTTGTGAGATAGCGTTACTGAGGTTTGTGCAGGCAAATAGAGGAGTGAAATAAATAAGAATATGCCAAACATTTCTGTGAGGAGAACAAAGAACTATGTGCAAAACCATGGAGAATTTTGAATGCTATGTTCATGTGGAGCTTTATTCCCACTTAAATAAATGTTCTAAGAACTCTATTTCTTTTCCTAGCCAAATTTGGCTCCTACATCCCTTGAGAGTTCCTACCTCGGAGTCTTAGCAGGCACACTACTCCTCTTTCCATGAAAATCAAATGCTTTCTGTCAGCTTACTCAAAGTCTATTCCTTAAGGTTTACTTCAAAATTGTCATTTGCACCCAGCCAACCCCAAACACTCCAGTCAACAGAAATCTACCTCTTTGAAAATTTTAATTGTTACTCTGTGCCCTCTCTCTGGAACTTTTTTTCTTATTCCCCTTTGAGCTGTTGGTCATCTCAACAACTCAAAACATGTGACTTCTGTTTCGGACATGTTTGCTTAAAGTGTTTGCATGCCATCCAGGTGAAGATGGCAGCTTCACAGCAGACAACCTCCCCTGTGATGACGAAACTGCGGAGGATGTTTAGAGTCAGAAAGCAGTCTGTGGCTCAAATTCAAGTCCTAACGAAAACTGAGTGGATTAAATGGGTTGTAAGAAATAAATTCAGAGAGACGCAGCAGAAAGCTCATACATCCTGTCCTTCAAAAGTGTTTTTTTTCCTGAGATGGTAAGAATCAGCATAAGATTGCAGGAAGTCTGGGCCATGAAGGATATTGGAAATCTTGCCTCAGGCACGAGAGCTCCTAGCCATTAGCCATGTGGAAATTCTGCCTTCATTGTAGGAGGGGTGTCAGGTGAACAGAACTTGATAAACTCCTCTGGGAACGCACAGCACCCATCCTCAAGAGATAATTTGCTTAAGTCTCGACAAGAGCAGGAACTAGACTTTAATCTTATTATCTGAAAATTTGTGCATATTTGTTACTTTGTAATATCTGTTAGAGGGTTGAAGAAATCAGCCTCCACTTCCCACGTGAGAAAAATAAACAGTGACAAGATTTTGTGCGTGGAGCCTGCAGGTGGAAGTTTCTGGAATTTTTTTCTTTGCTACCCCCCACTCAAACCAGGGTGGAGGTGGAGGAGGGAATGGCACTTAATTCTGCAGTTTCACTTTGAATTTTGAAACCATTCAAGAACAGGAATTTAGTCAGCAAATGTGATGAAACCAACCTGGGCCATATGTGTTTCTTAATATTATCTGAAGTGGAAAATAATAAAGGGGCTTTAAAAATGATTCTGACAACTACCTTTCTCACAAAGCTTAAACTTCGCGTTTATTCCCTACAAACAGGAGCACATAAATGCATATTGATGTGTTTAGGTTCTGACCAGTAATCAGATAGCTCCCTGGATAAGTATTGGCCTAAAACACCCCCTCAACCTAATATGCAAAATGGACAGATATACCAGGTCCTGTGGTTTGTCCTGAGTGAGAGTAGAACAGGCTGGGCAAAAAGTGGAGAAGAAGAATAAATCTATCCATTTTCTAAGTGCTGACTATTTGCCTGACACTTCACTTGCATTATCTATAATGCTCATAACTACCCGGTGAAGTCGATAGCATCCCGGATTTATGGATAAGAAAACCACAAGTCCGGAGGTTAATTAAGTTGTTGGAGGTCACATATGGAGTAATTAGCAGGACTTCAATTTGAACCCAGGTGAAGAAATAGATTTCATCCTGGTCTAAACCTGTCCTGCTGGAGCTTTGAAACATCACGAATGCTGACCCGTAAAATCCTTTGATCCAGCCTCAGAGACATCTTTGCAAAACTTGTGCCTGGATTTTCATCATTATTCGTAATGGTGGAACAAGCAGGCACTTAACTAGATATTGCAGAAAACATCAAGGAAGCAGAAAGCTACTAAAACCAAAAGTGAAAATGTCCAGGTTGATTACGAAGCCGTGAATTATGCAGAGTGGCAGTGACAGCAGCAGCATGCTGAGGATGTGAGGGCCAGGCTGCTCCTCTAGTGTTAAGCAGGCTTCAGAATTTCTGACGGGCACTGCCATCTCCAGGCACGTTGTCTTGACTTCCTTTGGCTTCCTCGGGTAGCATGTTTCCTAAACTATTAGGAGCTGCATTTGTTTTCTGTAGCTACCACAACAAAGTACCCTGAGTTGGTACCTTAAAACAAAAGACACGCATTCTCTTACAGTTCTGGAGGCCAGAAGTCTGTATCAGAATCAACATCAGTATCACCACCTGTGGCCAAGATCAAGGTGTTGGAAGGGTCACATTTCCTCCAGGGACTCTAGGGGAGAATCTGCTCGAGCTTCTGGGGGCTGCAGTACTCTGATCTCTACTTCTGTCTTCCTACCACCTTGTCTTCTGTGTGTGTCTTTGTGTGTCTCCCTTGTAAGGATGTGTTTGATGGCGTGCGAGACTCAGTGAGATCATCGAGGGTAAGCTCCTTTTTTTAAGATCCTTAACTTAGTTACGTCTTTTGCCCCAGAAGGTGATCGTCACAGGTTCGTAGATGAGGGTGCAGACACATCTTTTAGGAGGACATCAATCTGTCCAATATAGTCACCAAAGGACAAATGGACACCTGGCCAGTTTGATTTGAATAACATATGATTTGCTTTGTCTTTTTGGCACCTACTGCATTCTTTTGACTGAAAAGTATGATGGTGGTACAGGACTGGTGGACAGATATTTAAAATAGAATTTTAGAGTTTAGATATAATTCATTAGGAAATACAAGTTGAAGGTGGAAGACAAGTCTTCTTCAGATTACAGTTCTTGTCCTTGGAGACCTAACCCTTCCAAGGGATGTGGACCAGTGTTTGAGTGCATTTTCATATGTGTGCCTTATCCAACAGTAAGAAGAAATTTACAATTAATGCTCTGTTAAATGAGTCTCAAAAGTAAGCACTTACATGCTTTGGCTACAAAATAAAAGGTTCAGTCAAAATGAGTAAATGTAATTACTATATGCATCATGGAGAATATTGTCCATGGATATTCGGAGAATATTCTCAGAAACCATGAAAAAAATCAAATTCAAAAAGTTTGGCAATCTACTCTCTACCCCCAGAGGGGGAGATTTTAAATTTATAAATAGTTCATAATAATATTCATTTCTACATCTATCAAGAGTTCAGAAAAATCATTTCTCTAACACATATTTATTTGTGTATTTATGTATTTATTTATTTATGTTTATTTGTTTTTGTGAGAGAGAGAGAGTGGGTGAGTGAGTAAAGGAGGGAATGAGAGAGAGGGAGAGATAGGATCTGAATAGGCTCTGTGCTGACAGCAGAGAGCCCAATGCGGGGCTCAAACTCACAAAATGAGAGATCACGACCTGAGTAAAAACCAAGCGTCAGACATTTAACCCACTGAGCCACTCAGGTGCCCCTTTAACACATACTTTTATAAAATAGTTACTAACTTTTTAAGTCAATGCTACTTCTTTTGTTTTTGCCTGAATTTCAGCAGATGATTTGGCACAGATATATCAACAATGAACAAAGATAGTGACAAGGGGATATGTGCAATCCCCAGAGTTTCGTAACTGGGAAAGCATAACTTGTTGGAGACAGAAACAGAAGAAAGCGAAGTCTACAACCCGAAGGGTAAAGTAATGATTACAGCTACAAGAGTTTACAGAGGGAAATTATGTAGATAACATCAACAGTGCTAATCTGGTAGAATATTTTATAAACATTAATTCAGAGCCAACTCAGAACCAAAGTGGAAAGAACTGATTGGAATCAAAGCAGCACAATTCTGACGTTCCCACCATAAACATAGACAAGGGCTCACAGAAATTTCACTCTTCCTAGTATTTTGATTAATACACCTTTCAATCGTTTGAAGTGTTGCAAAAGATACTTCAAAATGCAAATTGTTATTCTGATTTTAGAATCCCAGGAGGAATATTATAAAGAACTTGTACCTTATCCAACCTTACAGGGTAAGAGGAATAAAAATGAGGTCTGTTTAAGCTTTAAAGTAGAAAAACCACAAATACAAATTGGGACTCTCTTCCTTTAACATACTAGAGTTCTCTACATAAATTTACATTTCTACAGGCCATTTTTGTTATATGCACATGCCCGCGAGGTTGGATCTTGAATTCTATATATTTGGAAGCATAGGATGTCAAGTTTTTCAATAAAGTGTTTCTCTCTGTTGACAGTTTCACGTGGATGTCCGCTAGGATAGGCTTTGTATACTGTGTTCTGGAATTCAAATAATAGCAATAATAGTAACAATAGTAACAGTAATAAATTTAGCACATATAATGCTTTGAATGAACCAATATTTGTTCTTATTTTTTTAAGTTTTTTTTTTTTTTTTTTACTTATTATTTATTTTTGAGAAAGAGAGAGTGGGAGCAGGAGAGGCAGGGAGAGTGGGAGAATCTCAAGCAGGTTCTGTGCTGCCAGCGCAGAGCCTGATGTGGGGCTCAAACTCACAAAACTGTGAAATCATGACCTGAGCCAAAATCAAGAGTTATATGCTTAACTGCCTGAGCCACCTAGGCATCCCAAACCAAAGTTTTGTTCTCAAATATTTACATAAAGGATTTAATCTTCAAAGTAGTCTATGAAGTATGACTATGCTATTTTATAACATAGAGAAAATTGAGGCATGGATGCATATCTGAAGAAAAAATATAATTTATGAAAAATGGTTGCCAATATTTACTATAAAACCAAGTCAACTAATCTTTGCTAGTGTTATAGCTCTTGTCAAGCTTCAAGTTGTTCCAGATATTTTATTTTATTTTTTTAAGTTTATTTAGTTATTTTGATAGAGACAGAGAGAACGTGAACAGGGGAGGGGCAGAGAGAGAGGGAAAGAGGGAGAAAGGTGGTATCCTAGGCAGGCTCCATGAGGTCAGTGTGCTGAGCCCGACATGGGACTCAAATTATTGAAACTGTGAGATGATGACCTGAGCTGAAATCAAGAGTCAGACACTTAATCAAGTGAGCCACCCAAGCACCCCCCCCACCCCAGATATTTTAAAATAAATTAATGTAATAGCAGAATTGACTCATCTACAGTATATAATTTTAGTACATTATTGCTAATGCCAGCTTGATTCTTGAATATTTTTAAATGTTTATTTATTTTTAAGAGGGGATAGGGGTAGATTGAGGGAGACAGAGAGAATCCCAAGCAGGTTCTGCACTGTCAGCACAGAGTCTGATGTGGGGATCTAATCTCATGAACCATTAAATCATGACCAGAGCCCAAATCAAGAGTTGGAGGCTTAACCGACTGAGCCACCTGGGCACCCTGATTCTTGAACTTAGTTTTCCTTTAATAGAAACTTTGCAGCTTATACATTAATTGTAATAAACAATAGTCACTTAAGCAATTTTTCTCCAAGCATTGTTTAATATTTAAACAAATTCTAATAGCATTAAAGAGCTGAGTGTATTTTCATCTGTAAGGGATATGTTTACGTGTAGGTAGAAATATTATATCTATGTCTCTATTTATATATCTAGACAGAGAAAAAGAAACAGAAAAATGAAAGACAAAGGACAAAACTAGAGACAGAGGAACAAGGAGTCCAAGAGAGCTACCAATTCTTGAACTTTTATAGCAAAAACCATTTTTAGCCAAAGCAAACAGTGAAATTGTTTCCTTGATTAACTAAAATGTCACAAAGAATGAGCCTCAACAAAAGCAATTCATGAATGTCTGATTTTCTTTTACTCAGCACATCAACATTCACTTGATAAACTTTTGATATAGGACCAACTGTTTCCCTTTGATGCTGAGTCACAAATTAAGGTTCTAAGATGTCTTCCATTTATAAACTATACACATAAAAAATAACATAAAGTTTAGTTTGGAAATGGAATTCCAGTAGTGAAATAAAAACTTTAAAAGATAGGAAAAACAATTTAATGCTCTTAATGCTAAATTTGTATAGCATTTTATTATTATTCCCAATTTGTCAGCAGTTTTTTGAATTTATAGTTTAATATTATTATTTTAGTCATTGACTTTCATTTGGAAAAATACAAGCCCCAAACATAAAAGTGTATAAACATATTAAAAGAAGGTAATTATTCCCTAAATGAAAATTCCTGGTAATCATACAGAAAGACTATAGAAAACAAACAAACAAACAAACAAACAACATTTCAGATCTTAGGTGCTTGAAACCTGTAAGGGCTCAAAGTTTTAAATTATTGGCTTAAATATTATGTTATATAATAAAAAATAACATTCTCCATAATTAATATGATAATACAGTATCAAGATGGTCAGCCTACACAAATAGGATATAAACTTACAAAGTACAGTATATGTTTAAAAATTTTCCAGTTAAAGAAATAATCTAAAAAAAATAGGAAAAAATGAAATCATGCAGAGTATAATTTTTTTTTTCAATATATGAAGTTTATTGTCAAATTGGCCCTTTGTAGCAATATGGATGGAACTCGAGAGTGTTATGCTAAGTGAAATAAGCCACACAGAGAAAGACAGATACCATGTGGTTTCACTCTTAGGTGGATCCAGAGTATAATTTAATACTCAAAAATACGAGCCCCCCCAGTCAGGCTGCTTGCATTCAATTCAAGATTAAAAACCTATCAGCTACAAGCATATGGAAAAAATGTTCACACTCACTGTTCATCAGAGAAATGCAAATTAAAACCCCAATGAGATATTACCTCCCACTCATTAGAACAGGTACTATCAAAAACCAAGGAAGAGAAAATAACAAGTGTTGGCTAGGATGTGGAGAAACTGGAATCCTCGTCCCTTGGAGATGGGATTGTAAAATGGTGCAACCACTATGGAAAACAGTATGGAGATTCCTAAAGCAAAATAAAATAAAATTAGAACTACCACATGATCCAGCAGTCCCACTTCTGGTTAAATACTCAAAGGAACTGAAAGGAGGTATGGAAGAAATACCTGCCTACCCATGTTCATAGCACCACTATTCACAATAGCTAAGAGATAGAGGCAAAAGTCCATAGATGGATGGCTGGATAAATGAAATTGGGTATATACATACAGTCGGTGGGGGGAGGGGCTTTTTCTCTACCTATCTCTTATGTTTTTGATGGGGGGGGCTGAAAACTGAACTGACTCAAGACAATTAGCAAGAGAAGAAACAGACTTTTATTCATATATGTATACAGGAGTTCAGAGAAAATGTGCCTCAAGAAAGTGGTTGGGACTGGGGTTTTCATACCATCCTTTTTTTTTTTTTTTCTTTGTAAGTTTATTTTTATTTATTCTGAGAGAGAGAGAAAAAGCATGAGCAGGGGAGGGGCAGAGAGAGGGAGAGAGAGAAAATCCCAAGCAAGCTCTGTACTTTCAGCATGGAACCCAATGTCGAGCTCAAACTCATGAACCACAAGACCGTGACTTGAGCTAAAATCAAGAGTGGGGCACTCAACCTGACTGACTGAGTCACCCATGTGCTCTGATTCCAAACAATCTTAAAACGGAAAAGGGAGGGGAAGAAAGACACTAGAAAATAAATGACTTCTTAAAAAGGGAAGAACGGGAGAGGGAGAAAGGGAGCTTATGGAAAAAACAAAACACTTTTGGCAAAGATGAATCAGCCCTTAGGAGAACAGAGTGGGGATGTGATAGTTTTATAACCATGTATGTCTGTTTAGGCTTGAAGCAGACTACTCTTGGGTGATGAGTTGATCTTCTGTGGTTGGCAAACTTCTGTGGTTGGGAGATGATTCATGGCAAATTGAGATCTATTGAAAGGTGTTGTTTTCTAGATGAAGGAGTTCAGAAAAAAATAATCCTATTCTCAAATGTCTTTAGCTCAAAATTTTTAAGCTGCCATGGTGATGTCTTCTGGAATGCTTTAATTTACTGGAATACTATTCAGCCTTAAAAGAAGGAAATCCTATCACATACTGTAACATGATGAACCTTGAGGACATTATGCTATGTGAAATCAGCCAGTCACAAAAAGACAAATGCCATAGCATTCCATTTCTGTGAGGTAATCTAAAGTCATCAAATTTAGAGACACAGACAGTAGAATGGTGGCCACCAGAGAACGAGAGAAAGAGAGAAAAGGCAAATTGTCATTCAATGGATAAAACTTTCAGTTTTATGGGATGAAAAATTCTGGAGATCTGTTTTACAGCGTGAATATACTTTATTGAACTGTACCCTTAAAAATGGTTAAGATGGGGGCGCCTGGGTGGCTCAGTCGGTTGAGTGCCGACTTCAGCTCAGGTCACAATCTCGCGGTCCGTGAGTTCGAGCCCCGCATCGGGCCCCTGTGCTGACAGCTCAGAGCCCGAGCCTGTTTCAGATTCTGTGTCTCCCTCTCTCTGACCCTCCCCCATTCATGCTCTGTCTCTCTGTGTCTCAAAAATAAATAAACGTTAAAAAAAAATTAAATAAAAAAAAATGGTTAAGATGGTAAATTTCATGTTACGTGTTTTTTACCACAATTAAAACAAAAACCAACCTTATCAATTAGATAACTTTGACTAGGACACGCTACTTCTATCAGCCTCAATTTTTGTGTCTGTAAAATGGTAATTATGGTAATTGCTCTGGTATATTAAGTAGAAAACTGAGATGATAAATGTAAAAGACTTCATGCAAGCCCTGTTCTACATAAACATAAGAGAAAACAAAAAGAAATTATAGGAGGTGAGAGATCATGGGACAAGCTGACGGCAAAATACAGTTTGGCACTCTCTCCCCTCCCCGCCCCCCAGGTGGAATATGTGTGATCTTCCTCGGACACTCCTGGCTACCCAAGACCAAAGGATAGGGGTTTAAGTGCTTGCCATGGTAGTGTGGGAAACTAAGGCAAATGAAAAATTAAATTCCGTTACTGCCTACAGCCCATTGACAAGTCATTGAAACCAGCAGAGTGACCTCCCTTTAGGAGTTCATCTGCTTCGATGACATTTTGCTAGGGACAAAAGGGAATCTTAACTTGACATTATCCCAACCTCGAGAATTCTGTAAGTCTACTTAGTTTATCTCAACTGCTCCAAGATATATGCTGGCAATCATACTCCAAGCTTATGGCCCCTGATACACATCTGAAGCATCTCATGACTGAGGTTTTATTAAATGGTAATGAATAGCATTTCCCTAGCAACAGCTAGCCCCTCAAGGTCCTAGAAACCTTGCTTCCAAAATACCTTAGAGACTTACACTATCCCTGACCCCCTCGCAACCTGAGGGTATATAACAAGCTACCCCTCATGACCCCGGTGCAGCTCTTCCTGCCCACGGTTCCTGTCCCCGTGCTTCAATAAAATCACCATTTTGCACCAAAGACATCTTCAAGCATTCTTTCTTGGCCGTCAGTTCCGGACCACCCCCATGATCACACAAAACTTCATCACAGGCATAAAGGCAGAATAATTAAACAATAGTTTGGTTTAAAATGGAATTCATATGACACAAAAAGAGTTTACTCAGATCATAAGTGTGTTAATGAATAACCTCGTTGCGTTCATATGTTTGTTTACTTCTAGAATGAGAAGGCAATAAATCTTGGGACATTTCTAAAGAATTTCTTTTAATAGCCTTGCTATTATGAAGTTGAAATCTTGATTTCCACCCGGATGCATTCCGGCCTCTGAGCACATTGTCTTGCCTCTCACTTTTTTTTTTTTTTCTTTACAATAAAGCAAACTTTGGCCTGAAGATTTTACCAGTATTTTGTGAAATAATCCAAAGCAAATGGGTAATGCTTTCCAGGATAGCCTGGATTTAGTTAATCAACATTGGAAATTGCCTTGTTCAGTAAGACTGAAATTCAAAGAAAAAAATAATGTTTTGGGGTGGAGGGGGAGTATTAACCAGGAAAAAGGAAATAGAAGATAAAAAGTCCTAAACTCTCCTTGCATAATGTGTCCATCTTCTCACCTGCTGTTTTTATCTTTTAATTTTTTATTTCCCTCATTATATCCTCATCAGGGAGCATTCCATGCTTCATTGCTTGATGCTATTAAAACTTAAGTTTAAAAAATAATTTTAAATCTCTCCCATCTGTATTTTTCTATTTTCCCATCAAGGATCCCAAGGTTGATTGATACTTGAAGACAACATGCATGTGCATGTGTGTGTGTGTGTGTGTGTGTGTGTGTGTGTGTGAATGCACATGAGTTTTCAAAGCTCAGATTGTTTACCACATCTGGCCTCTCATTCCATAATGACACATCTGATACACTGGAGAATAAGTTCTGAATTAAATTTTATCTCTTCAGATATTTGGGAATTGATTGGGAAGGCAATTCACTGGAGAGGGAGAAAGTCCCTTAGGAGCTGATCTCATTTACCTGGTACCTTCATTTCTCAGACCATTTGAGAGGCTAATTACAAATTGGTTTTGATTGTGCTGATGACCCAGGTAGTGACACAGTGGAAAGAAATCACCATTTGAATATATTTTGTTCTAATGAAGGTTACCGACTCAGGAACCCAGACAAGGAATAATTAGAGCAATATACAGGCTGTTTTTCTTTGTTTTTTTAGTATTTACATTGGTAAGCATAAAAAGGTAAAAAGGAACATAAAGCAATAACACTTAAAATGATTTCACTTTTATGACTCCTTAGGTAGTAGATTTTCATAGATTACAAATAATTGCTGAAACAACAACATTTGAATATGTCACTTAAAATGACTCTTATTTTCAGAGTAAGAAGGTAAAAAGTATGGAACAGAAGTAGGTGAGTCAGACCATGTCTAGCCATGTTTTGAGTCTCCTACTGTTAACTTAATATTTTACTTTCAGCTGTGCTCACTAAAAACCTCTTAAATTCCTGAAACAACCAATCTTTCCATTGAAGTCCTAAAACATGAGTGCCTGATGTGGATTGAAGGGGTAACTTGAGTCTTGAGAAATCTTATTTATTAAACCCAAACCTCCCGCTGTGAAAGAAGTAGTTGATGTGTTTTTCCTGATGTCTCATTCATTTCCAGTTATCTTTTACCTACAGAAGCAACTGGCTAATCATCTAATATCCTTGATACCTGATGTGATAGTCTAATGTGTTTCTGCTTTCAAACATGAGAAGAAACCCTTCAATACCAACAATAGGTAAGCAGATGTCCAATAAATCCTTTACACCTTTGGGCTTGAGAAAAAAGAAGCCTCATCTTCACTTCCCTTCTATCATTTTAATATGGCTGAACAAAGGAACAAAGGCTTAGCGGCTGACAGCACTGTCATCTTTCTCCAATTCAGTGAAAGCATACATTTTCCAGGTTTCCTGGCAGTGCATTAATGAGGGAATTGTCAGAGGGAAAGAAGGAGTGAGTTCATGGTTCTCAGTTCCATATGTCAATTCTTTAGCTACCAACCCACTGTATTATGGCTTCTAGAAAATATGCTTCGGTTATTAGTAAATGGTAATTTAGAGAACATTTATGCTTTCACCCTGTCATCTTAGTGACCCTTCTCAGCAATATTCATTTAGATTTTGGGCATGGAGTTACTTTCCTAATATTATCCGACAGCTTCTCTTCTCCTCAAATGCAGATATATATTGGCAATGAGCCACCTCTAATTATTTCTCATTACTTTCCTTCTTCTTTTAGCATGTTCTTACGCTGTGGAGCTTTGCCAATTGCTGACAAAAGCCAAATGAAAAAAAAAAAAGCAGAAGATACTTTGATGGGTAATCTGTTTCAGCAGCACAGTAGTGCCATTCAAAACTCCACTGGAGTTTTCTTGTTGCCAAAGATCATACCTGCTGCCTGCCATGTTAAACACAGGAAATCTGATGCTGCTTTGGCTTTTGCTGTTGCAAACTCTGGAGGCCATGGAGACACCTCAAGAAGACAAAAGTAAGGCAAAGATATACCCACTTATTTATGTGCATATATAATGAGAATATTTCTCCATCCATTTCTGAGCTCTGCAGGCCTTAACCTGTTATGAAAATGAAAAATCTATTTTCCTTCATTCAACAAAAAAACGTGTTGAATGCCTTCTTTATGCAAAGCACTAGGTTAGACACTTGGAAGGGAACGGCCTATTAAAAAGGTAATTAATGTAGCTGGTGCTGAGAAAACTTTTACAGTATCATAGGAAGGAAAATGGATAAATGATGATGATGTTGATGATGATAATGATATGGAGGAGAAGGATGAAAAAGAGGAGGAGGAGGAGGAGGAGGAGGAGAAGAAGAAGAGGAAGAAGAAGAAGAAGAAGAAGAAGAAGAAGAAGAAGAAAAAGAAGAAGAAGAAAAAAAAGAAGAAGAAGGAGGAGGAGGAGGAGGAGGAGGAGAAGTGGGGGAGGGGGAGAAGAAAATCATCAAACTAGTGTGTGCAATTATATACTTAGGAGTTCAAAGAGACAAGGAAAGTTTCTAGATAGTATTTGAGGAAGCTGTTTTGTGAAATAAGTGGAATTTAAGGTCGATCTTGAAGGATAACTATACTTAAGTAAAAGAGAAAGGAAAAATACTTGCCCAACAAGAGAGTATGAACGTGGCTTCATAGAGGTTATATTAAACCTAGTCAGAATCAAGGTTGGTAGAAAAGATGTATTATTGGAAGACAGAACTGTAGAAGTAGGTAAGGACCAGATTATAAAATATATCTCTTACAATACCCAGGGGCATGGATTGTATTCAGAATACACAAAAGTTTACCTATAGAGTGGTACTATCTCTGATCACTACTTCAGGAGTATTAATAATGGAAAATAATGAACATATTGATGGTTATGGGGAGAGGCTCAGATATGCAAGACACTATTAGTAGTCTTAAGGAGAAAAGAAGTGTCTTAATTTGTTTCAGGTTACAACAACAGAATACTATAGCCTGCGTGGCTCAAACAGCAAACATTTATTTTTCACAGTTCTGGATGCCAAACGCCCCAGATCAAGGCAATAGCATATTAAGCATCTGGTGACAGACCACCTCCTGATTCAAAGACATTGCTTGTTCACATAGGGTATGGGGTGAGGGAGCTCTCTGGGGTCCCTCTTAAAAGGGCGCTAAGCTCATTCATGAGGGCTCCACCCACCTTCATGGCCTAATCACCTCCCAAAGGCCCCACCTCCTTATGGCATCACATTGGGGGTTAGGAATTCAACTGTTAAATTTTGGGTTGAAGTAGAACAGCTGATGGTTACCCAAGGGGAAGGTGGGTGGGAGAATGGCTTACATAGGTGGTGCTGATTGTGGGGTGCACTTGTTGTGATGAGCACTGGGTGTTTTATGTGGGTATTGAGTCACTGCATTGTACATCTGAAAGTAGTATTGCCCTGTGTGTTGGCTAACTGGAATTTAAAAAAAGAAAGAAAAAAAAAAAAACTACACTGTGTATAAATAAAATGTTTTTCAAGTGAAAAAAAAAATGGGTGGGCACAAACATTAAGTCCATAGCAAGAGATAAACGTTCATAATTGCTTGGGTCATGATGACAGCGATGGAAAAGCTGAACCAGATGATATTCTGCATTACTGGAAACTTTGGAAAGGATGCAGACTCCCTTCTGTTATCTGATCCCGAAACCTCTTTGGGAATCTTTGTTTCTACTCCAAGAAACAGAGGAATAAGAGAGGGGTCATGGCTGCTTCACAAGAATTCACACCAAAATTCTCTGCTATACAGTTTATTTCCTACCCTCCAATTTGTGTAAGCAAAACAAATTTAAAACAACTTTATCTAACTTAAGTGGTCACAAAAACGGATGCAGGGGAATAAGTAACTCTGATTGCATGTTTCCAAGATATTTTATATTTTATTCCTAGAACTCTCCTTTGAAGGAAACCATCAATAGTTTGAATATGTCATGCAAATGATCTAGTTGCCACAATGGGTCACAGATAATTAGTACTTGGAGGGGAGTCTAAGTGGGTGGGCAAGGGTTAACTAAAGACAGTGAACTCACGACCTTTTTTGTTTTAACGGCTTTGTAGAACTATTTTTGCTAGGCTATTCTTCATACATTTTTCTCTATCTCAATTTTGACTCTCAACCTTCTACCACAGTCCTTCCACTGGTAACAGGAATCATGAAAATGATATACTGCAGTATTAGCAGGAAAACTCAAAACTCGGCCAGTTAAATTATGTGTAGCACTCCAGGTGTCCTTGCACGGTTTGGAGACGATCAGCCTCAGGGTCTAATCTTATAGTCTTTCATGTGAAGTCCGCACAGAAGAACTGTTCATAATGGAATATCGGTAGGGATTTTCTTATTACTGATGAAATAAACCAGAACGAGGACTCAAATTATTTCATGTATAATATGTTCCTTCCCTTTCATTTTATCTGTGGTCTGAGGATGTGTCCTTGCTGTTTTTTTTTTTTTTTTTCAAAAAATGTAAGGACTTTCTGACCTGATATTCTTTTTTACTGATCTCCAAAAAGCAGCAAATGGTAAAAATTTATTACAGTGAGTCTTTTTAAGTGATATAGGATCCAAATTATGCACATAAGATGAGTTAACCAAAGCCAAACCATCATATGCTAATTGAACTTCTTAGAGGGAGATGAAAAAATAAATATCAAACATGTTAAAAGGAAGTAACATAAATCAGTGTAAATTTACCAGAAGAGCATTTTATTATAGCACCTTTCTGATATTTTAAAAAATGTCATGATGTTTCTTAAGAATTACAAAAATGTTTCCAATTATCTTATACAGCTTATGTGCTTACTACAGGTCTCCTCATTCAGTTGTACTTATATTCGTTTATTTTCAACAGATATTTTAGGTGTTTACAATATGCCACACAGTGTCCTTGGTGCTAGGGAACAAGATTGCATAAGCCCTAAAGGAGTGGAAAGATTGGTCAGAGAGAGAGAAATTGAGAGAGATCCAAACAAATAATTATTGTCAGTACAGTAATCAGGGAATACATAAGTATGATGCTAGTCAAAAGAGGGAGTGTTTTAGTTTTAACTCAATGAAATAAGAAAAGGTGTTTCCAAAGAAGATGCCTGGATTGCATCTGGGAAGGCAGTTTAAGACATCCCTAATTAGACAAGAGTAATTCCACATGAAAAGAAGTGTCTACGCAATGGGGAAGGAGAGAGCTGGCAGAAGGAAATTATAGAAGTGTTAGGGTCTGATGCTGGGTAGAGTATAGAAAGCAGTATTAGTTGTTTTTCCTTTTATTGTTTATCATTACTTGGATATAATAAATGTTGCATCAACCATACAAAGAGCAATTGGTTAGATATTAGAAAACACTACACTCAACACACGCACACACACGCACACACACACACACTCCTCAAAATGGCTGATGTTTATCATCCTTGATGAGAAACGCATGACTGTCATGGACCTGTTACTTAGAGTTGAGAGAAACTGATCCTGAAATCATTTTGTGGCTTATTTTTATCTGTTTTATCATTGTAAATAAAAGCTATCAAATCAAACAACACTTGAAAATCCAAGTTCAAAATTAGACCATTCATGAAGTTTCCATGTTATATTTTCAAATTATGACATAAAGTATAGTGTATTCTTTTCTCCAGGGAAATAACATAGTTATAACAGTGTGCCATTAAGTTTACTTGGATACCTTTATTATTTGTGGTCTATTCTAGAATGTGATTACTTCAAAGAGAAACAAGAAATTTGGAGAATTGCTGATGTCCTTTACATTATTACCCCCTTGTGTGTGTCTGGTATGTGTGAGTGTGCATGTGTTTAAGTGCAAGTGGGACTCCAAGCTCTAGAAAAATTGGGCAGCCTAAACAGTTGTTTGGAGTGTACTTACATATGAATAAAGGGGATCACTTTTAGCATAATTATCTATTACATCAAAAATATTCTGGTCAAGGAGAAACAATGTACTTAAGCATAATTTTAGAGAAAAAGGCTACCGTTTACAAATGATAAGAGAAAAATCAGCTTACTGACATGTAATATCAAGAGATTATTCCTGGGAAAAATTATGGCTCTTAATTTGGCAAAACTGGTTTTGCATTGCTAACGCATTGCGTTGGTTAATTGTTAGCTAGTGCATTTGACACCTTTGGTTCCCCGTTTGAGGATAAGTTCCATGAATCCATGACTTTTCTTCGTATTTTTTCCTGTGTAAGTCATGTTTCCCAGCATAACTTTTTCCTTTACCTGAAAGGATTTTCCTGATGGGACTGTGGAAATTCCACTGACAGAAGACAAATTAACAAGAGAAAAGAAAGCATTTATTAATATGGGCAGTGCACATGCAAGTGAGAGAAACTGATGAGTGTCTCAAAGGGGTGGTTAGAATTTGGGACTTTCATAGCATCTTTACAAAGGGCACATTTGTAGAAAAGTGACAAAACAAAGGAAAAGGGCTTAGGCTTTTAGGGGCAGCAAACTATGGGGAGGGGAAGGGAAGATAAGGGTTATTTTAATAAGGTTTGTTGTGTGATTCTTCTCTCAGGACTGTCTCTGGGCTCGTGAAGAGTCCAGAGTTGATTCTGGTCATTGGGATTCTAAGTCTGCTTTTAGGCAAATGGTGAGGGAAGACAGAGAGCTTTGGTGTTTGTTGTTTTTCTATTGTTTTCAGCTCAAAGTAATCCTTATGCCGAAGTGGCATATTTTGGGGTGGCATATTCTGCTCCCCTACACAAGGATTCCTCTTGGTGATAATTATTTAAAAAAAAAACTATGATTTTTGTTTTCATGTTCATCATCATCATCGTCATCATAGAAAAAGACACTGGGGGAAAATTCACAAATCTGAAGTTGGCGAATAATACACAGATATTTAATACCATGGGAAATGAATTAATAAACAGGAGACTATTTTTCTTTATTTGCCTTTTGATTGAGTTCTCATGTTTCTCAATCTATTAGATGATTGCCTTTGAATTTGAAAAGACTGAAGCCTGGAGGACAAGGTAATTTGCATATTTGTTTACTACCTGAGACACAGTCGATTTAAAATGAACATTATGGAATGGTCTAGCATATTTCATTTTCTGATGTATTAACACTATGCCCTCCAAAGGGCACTTTTCCCAAAGGGTGTTAATAATTGTTACACACATTTGAGAATTTCCAGACTAAATACATTTGAACAGGTTTTGTTGTTGTTGTTGTTGTTGTTGTTGTTGTTTTTACTTGAAGAATTTTTCAGAGTTCAAGATCCTTAGCTTTCACAGGAATCTATGCATTTTCCTCCGAAAGTAGATGACCATGAATTTTTTTTTTTTGTCTTCCAAACAGCTTAAAAAATTAATACTAGTTTGGGAATTGATGTCTGAAACAAGAGTTTCATATGTAACTTTAATCAGATTCAAAAACTTTTCGAGAAGTTTAAGCAACATATTTATTGAGAACAAAAAATGATCGGGACTTTTAAAAAAGTAAAAAGAAACACTTGTTTTTGTTTTGTTAGTTGAAGGATGATATTTAAGGATTTTTCCTATAGATACACTTACACATGTGTGAAGTGACATGTAAGAATATTTGTCGCTATATTTTTTATTGGAAAAAATATTAGAACCAACCTAAATATTCACCAATGAGGAAAACCTTGGACATAGTAGGACATAGTATGGTACTTCCATATAACAGAACACTATATGGCTTGAAAAGAGTAATCTGGTTTTTTTTTTTTTTATATTCATACTATTAATCCACTCTCTAAGTTGTGTATATATATATATGTGTATATATATATATATATATATATATATATATATATATATACTTGATGAGACTTACATAATAATATGTTTTTATATAAAAATATATACATATTTATATATGTAGAAAAATGCATTAGAATGTCTGTCAAAAAATACTAATAGATAACAATAGTTGTCTGGGATGGGAAAACATTAATGGCTGATTTTCTGATTTTATCTTTTTTATTTTTTCAAATCTTATATTGATATGTTTACTCATCAAACAAATAAAAACATCAAATGATGCAAAAATTATTACAATCATAAAATCAAAATATACAGCGATTTTTTTTTAATTTTTTTAACATTTATTTATTTTCGAGACAGAGAGAGAGCATGAACGGGGGAGGGTCAGAGAGAGAGAGGGAGACACAGAATCTGAAACAGGTTCCAGGTTCTGAGCTGTCAGCACAGAGCCCGACGCCGGGCTTGAACTCATGAACCGCAAGATCATGACCTGAGCCCAAGTCGGACGCTTAACCGACTGAGGAACCCAGGTGCCCCTACAGCAATTATTAAATTATAATAAAGCAACCGTATTATTTGGCTAATTCCTTATACCTAGTGCTGAAGCAAGAAGAAAGTCCCTCAAAGGTAAAGTGGAGGGTTGAACTTCTTGCTGTTCATGATGGCTATGGTATAGGAAATGTTGAAGAGTTTAGATAATGGTTTTAAATTCCCTTATAAATGTTCTTCAGGACCAGAATCTAGAGATATCTGTAATGTCACTTTTGTTATTTTTTGTTTTTTGTTTTTAGGAATAATGAATGAGGAGTGTTAGTGTGCTATATTAACAATCCCCTAAATATTCTTTTTTAAATGTTTATTTATTTAGTTTTTGAGAGAGAGAGGGAGCATGAGTGGGGGAGAAGCAGAGAGAGAGGGAGGGAGGGAGAGAGAGAGAGAGAGAGAGAGAGAGAGGATCCCAAGCTGGCTCCATGCATGGAACCTGACACAGGAGGCTTGATCTCAGGACCCCAAGACTATAGCTTAAGCTGAAATCAAGAGTCAGGCACTTCACCCACTGAGACACCCAAGCTCTCCTTAAACATTCTTTCAGAAGAATAAATGCATCATCTTGGTTGTTCATACGTGTGGTCTTTTACTAAGATTGTTGCATTTTATTGTTCCCACTATACCAAGCAGAGTGCTGGGCACAGAGGAATTTGGAATTTTGAGATATTGCTGCTATACTAGAGTGATATTCTATGGAAGAAGAGTCTTCCTCCAAATACTCAAAGAATTGGGACAAATTTTAATTTAATTCTGAGCTGAATTCTGTTTCTGATTAAATTTCAAGATATTATCTCTGATATTAATGTCACACTACCTGGAAGATAAGATGAGACTAAATAGTGTAGAACTATGTGTAATTAAGAGGTGCAGTAGTGAGAGACAAGGGTTTGCAACACAGAAGAAGGATGATAGCAGGACAAAACCAATGGAGGTAAGATTGGTTTGGAGGGGATTGGAATATATTCCCAGGCTACTATAAATTAAATGATACACTGTCTGGGATTTATTTTAAAAACTGCATATAAACTTTAAGGACTATACTTGTATGCTACTTTAATCTACAATTTAGGAGTGCTTAGCCTACAATTGAAGTATCAAGTACAGTAAAACCTTAGTTTGCGAGCATAATTGGTTCCAGAAACAAGCTTGTAATAAAAAGCACTTGTATATCAAAGTGAATTTCAAGAACAATGGGCTCAGTTGTGATCATCTGACGTCCGGCATCACATACTATTCATATTGCCAGACATTGCTTGTTTATCAAATGTTTGCTCTTCTTGCAGAACACTCCCAGAAGTTACTCGCAATCCAAGGTTTTTCTGTACTTCAAATAGTATCAAATATGACAACACCAGAAGATGTTCTAGACAGAGGTTGGATTGGAATATTGTACACATGTTGTCTTCACTGCATCAACATAGTGTAAGACTTTAGTCTTTTGAAATGGTGCTCTAAACCTAGGATTCCACACTGGTTCTAAGTTAAAATGCTGTATCCAAGGGTACTTCTTGACCGTAACTGGAAGGTTAGCTTGATGATGCCATTAGAACATTTGCCATAAATGAACCTTTTTTGCAAGGTTGCCAAAGAATATAAAGGGACAGATCACTAAGACTTCATGGCACAATTTACAATATACCAGCAGGTCTTCAGGTTGTAGGGAGGAGTTCAATATCAACACTCAGAGGTTGCTCTGAGTGCTCAATAACTATTGAAATTAATCTCATGTTTATGAACTGCTTAGCACCATAGGTCAATTTGCAACAAATGAGTACAGATACTGATCTCTTCCCCTAAAATCCCATGTTCCAGGTTTACTTAGATATTTTTCCAAGCAGAACCCCAAATTCAACCATTGCCAAGCCATTGTTATTCTTTCAAAAGCAAATCTTCCTCTAAATATCTCCATATCTGGAGATGGAATTTTTGTTTTTCTCACTATGTGGACTTAAAAAAAAAAAAAGTGGTATCACCAACTTCCTTCCCAGTAGCTAAATCCAAATGTTCATCTTCTGGGAGAAATTTCACATCCACCCACTTTACATCTGCACAACAAACACCCTGTTGCCTCTGTTACCCAGCACAGATGCTCTTGGAATTATATCCTGATTGATAACCCTTCCACTCTCATCTATCCTATTGAAAAAAAAAAAATACTTTAAGGAACTACTGTTATCTACTCTACATATAGATTCATCAGTGCAAATATCTTGTTTGTTCAAAAGCTGGCTCTTCACACTATTATTAGGACAAAAGCTTACTAGAATCAGGTAGTCTTGAGTGTGTCTACATACACGATATTAATTTCTTTTTCTAGTTATTTGTGAAAGGGATCCAGATATACCACTTAACATGCCATTTTGGCATAAAAATAATTTTGTGCTGATGGCATTTCAGTTCCTGAAATCCCTGGTCTGCCTGAAAGCAGTCTCCCCAAAGAACTCAAGTATCATAAACCCTCTCCCCAGATACAAGTCTGTCTAGTCCTCTCAGAGAGAAGTCAACACCACATCCAAACAGACGTCAAAAAAATGATCATATCTCACATCTGTTCTCCTAAGGGGCCATTTGTCTTTCCAAAAAGCCTTGACTTTTTCCTAGACACTCTTTCTCCATCCTCCTTTCACCTTACTAAGTTAGGTTTATAGACCCCAAATTCTAACTATCTCTTTGGATTACTCATCTCTGAGTACTCCCATGTGCATGCATGAGATGCATAGAAATAACCATTGTTTTTGTGTTGTTAGTCTCTCTTTTGTTAGTCCATGGTGCTCAGGCCAGTGAACCTAAGATGGGTAAAAGAAAAATATTTGTTTTCTCTTCTACACTAACATGAATTTCTCAATCATTTAATTCAGGGTTTCATCAATGTACCCTAGCAGAGAAGCCTTCCTAATCACCCATAATATATAGCCTCAACCTCTATGTTTACTTACCCTACTTTATTTTTCTTCATAGTATATATCTATACAGTATATGAAGTAATTAGTAATTAACTAATTTAACCAAATCTTTACAGTATTTTCCCCATTTTTTGCAATTGCCTAGAATGACCCTGCTTAAATGGTAGATATTAAAAATACGTACTTGTTGAATAAATAAATTTTAAAAAGTAGTCATGTGGATCATAACTAGGTAATATAGTCTATTACTATAATATTTCATAATCCACTTATCTATGTAGTTTTTTTTATCTAGAATGTACTCATTTCAGAAATTTTGCCTTTCTGCATTTTAGTCTTTAAGATGCATTTCAAATATTACTCTTATAAAATATTTTAGTTATTACAACATGATCCTGTGTCTTCCTGTTATTAACACTCAAAATGCAGTTCTATATGTGTATTTCTGCTAAAATATATATATTCAGTCCTATATTGGAGTTGTTTGTCTTTTGGCTTTAAAAACACAATGAAATTAGAAACTCCTTGAAGGCAAGCACTGTGTTTTATGTCCCTGAAAATCGACCATAGTAACTGTAACAAGAATCCGACAATAATTTTTGCACTGAATTGGCCATCTGTGGAAAATAAAACTTTCTTCTCAGTCTTCCTATAAAATGTTCTGCCATCCTAATACACTGAAATGTATGTGTTATAAGAGTAGAGACTGTTTGCTTTCAATTGTCTTATAAATATTTTCACATATTATGAGAACTATATTGGCAGCCATTTTTCTAGTTAACTGCTCTCTGATCCAAAGACTAATAACACTTTTTTTTTTTTTCATATCCCTCAGAGTGTCCAATGGCTACAGCCCAGACTTGGTCCTAGGTTAAACCTCAAGGTGCCTAGGAGACTAGAACATTACCTCCCTAGGAACGTACATGCCAAAGGGATGAAGCCCCAGAACTTGAAAACAAGTTCAGGTCAGAAAATTCTTCTGGAGAGGGCTGGAGTAAGGAGGAAACACTTTCTGAAGCAGAGATAGATGGATGCCTTTTCATTTTTATAAAAAGAGACAAATATTGTATGATTTCATGCATATGTGGAATTTAAGAAACAAAACAAATGAAGAAACAAAATTAAAAAGGAAAAAAAAAGAGACAAACAAAAAACTCCAGACTCTTGTACGGTGATTAAACTGGTGGTTGTCACAGGGAAGGTAAGTGGGAGGATGGGTGGGAAAAAAAAAAAGAAAAGAAAAGAAAAAGAAAAGAGAACAAAATAATATTTTTTCTTTTTTAAAAACGTCTATCTATCTATCTATCTATCTATTTACTTTAAATATATATGTATACACACACACACACACACACACACACACACATATATATATATATTAAGAAAGAATTGACCAAGGAGGCGGAGAGAAAGAAGGAGACAGAGCATCTGAAGTGGGCTCCACTCTAACAAAAGCAAGCCTGATACGGGGCTCAAACTCACAAACTGTGAGATTATGAACTGAGCTGAAGTTGGATGCTCAACCTACTGAGCCACCCAAGCACCCCTAAAGTTTATTTATTTTGAGAAAGAGGGGGGGAGCAAGCAGGAGGGCAGAGAGAGAAAGAGAGAGAGAGAGAGAGAGAGAGAGAGAATCCCAAGCCGGGATCCCAATGAAAATGTGGATGTGGGGCCTGAACCCATGAACAATGAGATCATGGCCTGAGCCCAAACCAAGAGTCCGATGCTTCACTAACTGAGCCAACCACATACCCCCAAAATAATTTTTTCTTGTCCCTCATTTCTGGAGTGTCTGGATACTCGTGTAGGAAAATTTCTCATCAGCTTTCATCATGTCACATTAAGGATAAACTAGGACTGGAGAAAGGACCAGCACACTTGCATTCTATGAGGTAATAAGAAATCTTTAACCCAGAAAATACATCAAATGATGCCTTTTTCTTGCCTTTCCCTTGTATACCCTATTTCCTCATGGAATTCATTTCTTTATTTATTGGTTAACAATGAGCTTATAACTTGGTCACTAGGGATATATAAATGGGAAGGATCAGCAGTCACTGGTGAGGCATTTTTTAAAACAAGTGAGAAATGTTTACTATTATATAGTATGTACGTTGGACATTAACAATCATCATGTGGTTATATTTTAGGAAATTAAAATTGGAAGCAATTAAAAATAAAATATTGACCCATACATTTTTATTGCTCATGCGTTATGTGCTTCTGTGGTCCTTGTAAGACTTAGTAGTGCTGTGACAATGAATACAATCATAGAAATGGTTCCATTAAATGCTTTAATCACTTCCCATCTTGAGTATTGCAATTAACTCCTTTATTGTCTTCCTAAATTCTTACTCTCTGAGCATCAGGGGGTCCAAAATGTTGTAGGAAAGAATGACACTATTTCTAATTCTAGGGCATGGAATCACAACATTCTTTTGCTTGTATCTGGTTATTAATTCAGTGACAGAACTTGAACTTAAAGTTATCTCATTATATGACTTAAAGAAGCAACTCCTTTGAAGGAAAATTAGAGGGAGACGTCAAGAGATTGAGAGAGTATAGAAAAGTCATAGCATCAAAGAATGAAAAGAACAAATATTAACAAAAATAAGTAAAAGGAAAGAAATGAAAACTTAAAGATTGTGAAATCTATACACATGCTCAGACTTCTATACAAGAAATTAATAAAAAGGAACCTTCAACTTGTGAAGATAAAGGCAGAACATAGTCTTGCTTGGTATATTCTGTGATACCAGAACTTGAGGTTTGAAAAATAATGATTTATAAGAAACATTAAAAAATAGATACTTAGAGTAAATGCATAAGATATTTAAGATATGGCACTTAATATATACTCGCAATGGACTATAATATATATTCATGAAATATTTCAGTATTTGTGAGCTCCAGTTTAGCAAAGTCCATGCAGTTATAAAAATTTATTGAATATTCAGAGGATAATCTTTATCTTTTGACTTCAGGAGCATAGAGGATAAGTATGAAGTTTGATCAGTCTGTTTTTCACTTTCAGTACAGTATTCAATAAGTGACATGAGATATTCAACACTGTTATAAAATAGGCTTTGTAGTAGATGATTTTTTTTTTACAGCTGTAGACTAATATAAGTATTCTGAGCACTCTTAAGGTAGGCTAAGCTAAACTACAGTGTTTAAACATTAGGCATATTAAAAGTTTTTTTTTAACATCTATTCATTTTTGAGAGACACAGAAAGACAGAGCATGAACGGGGGAAGGGTGGAGAGAGAGGGAGACACAGAATCTGAAGCAGGATCCAGGCTCTGAGCTGTCAGCACAGAACCTGATGTGGGGCTCAAGCTCATAAACCATGAGATCATAACCTGAACTGAAGTCAGTCACTTAACTGACTGAGTCACCCAGGCACCCCAAATGTCAGGTGTATTAAATGCATTTTTGACTTACAATATTTTCAACTTGTGATGAGTTTACTGAGACATAACCTTACCTTAAGTTGAGGAACACCTGTAGATGATTATAAACTCACCTTCTAATGTGTGCATTTAGTATTCGGCACTGCTAATTCATTTGACTTTTTATTATGAATATCCTTCATATCCACCGTTTAATGGATATGCATTACACAAAAATGTGGGGGTTTTTTTGCTATACCTTCACACAGTAAGATAATTGATGTAAAACTTTTCAATTTACATCCAATATCATATTGTAAGATGTTTTGTATTTAATTATATTAATTGCTCTGTGGTTAGCACTTGCTACGGGCTTAGACTTACATCTTTGTCATCTGTTGTTCTGGTTAATTAATTTTTCAATTTTAGTAAATATTTAGAAATAAAATGTCCTCCCAGTTTCTTTTTTTCTATGAGGTAGTATTTGAAATAATTTCTTGGAAGATAGATAATTTAGTTTTACTATAGTGTGTGTGTGTGTGTGTGTGTGTGTGTGTGTGTGCGTGCACTTGTGTGTGCATATCTGTGGCATATAATTGAGAATTTGCATTTATGAAACCATTGTTAATTGAATTTTTGTTCTATACCAGAAGAATAGGGTTCATTCATAAAGTATTAGGTTTTGAAAAGCTGACTAGGAGTTTGGGGACACTTTTGGCTGTGATAATCTTGACGAATATTATTTGCTTCCCTTGTTCTCTGTTGCCTTGAAAAGTATTCAAATTGGCCTCGTGCCATTTGAAAAAGCAAAAGGACCCAGTACATGAACCCTAGCCTGGAGCTATTCATTTAATTATTAACACTTCACACATAAACTCTACTTCATTGAGGGTAAAAAACACAGGGAAGAAAAACATCTTAAGAACTTGTAATATATGTTAACAGTGCTGCCAGCAATTAATGACATTACTATGGACAAGGAGGGAAAGTCAGAAAAAATATGTCTAAAATAATTATTTAGACATTTGTGTTTGGGCAGGTTTTCATTTGGCCTTCTAGATAACAGCACAATTCTTGTTCAAAACATGTTCATTGTTCTCAGCTGCATGTCAGTGACTGGCAGTAATAAAAGATGCCACACAATATGGCTTGTGTCACTTTGTGCAAACTAATTTGTGGTCAAAGGAGAGTCACAAAGCATCCAGCTGGAATATAATTACTTGGTGATGATTATATAAAGAGTCAGTTAAGGCTGTGTCGATGCAACCCAAAGAGAAATGAAGATTTTATACGTATGAAGCTTATTAGTTTGATGTGAAGAGAAAAGAAAACCCAAATTGAATTGCTTTGGATGTAATTATCTTTTTTAGCAATTATCTAGTTTATCTGATCCATGCTCTATTATTTGTCTATTGTGCTCTAACAGCCTACCTTATATTCACATATAAAAAATGGGGGAGGCTATTTGCACTGACTTACCAAACACTGCTTCTGATTTAAGATAGATGAGAAAAATATCTGGGAATTCACTGACACATATTAATTCATTCGGAAATAGATATTGAGTAAATAGTGTGTGCTAGTCCTGTTCTAAGTGTTAGAATATGGGATAAACAAAACTGAAAAAGTCCCTGCATGTATCAAGGTTATTATTCATCCTAGAAAGATATGAATGATAATGAAGGAGTCAAAGTACTGTAGGAAGAGGCCAAAAAAAAAATTAGAAAGAAATGTTTTTAAAGCTAGTGTCCACCACATGTCAATATAAATTTAGATATTGATAAATTAACCCTTTACTCTTTTAAATGGTATTTATCAAAAATTGCCATTATTTTCTTGGATCAGAGGGCCAGAATCTGGCTGGGACTGAACTTAGGCTGATTTCGTCACATATTACCAAGCCAAATGGTACTTTTTTTTTTTTTTTTGAGATATTTATTTGAGACAGACACCATCCAGTTCTAGGAAAATGTGTCAGTTTCACTAAGGCAATACATTACGAGATAATGGAGAGAGAAGCATAGCCCTTCCTCTATCAGAGATGAGAGAAGCAGAATGCAGAGAGGAGAGTGGTGGACAGTAACTCAAGTCAATTTTTGTTTTAATTAATGTATAATATTATGCCAAAAATTTTTGAGGATTTTACTCAAAAAGATGTTCTATTTTGGGGTGCCTAGGTGACTCGGTTAAGCATCCGACTTCAGATCAGGTTATGATCTCAGTTTGTGAGTTCAAGCCCCCATCAGGCTCTGTGCTGACAGCTCGGAGCTTGGAGCCTGCTTCTGATTCTGTGTCTCCCTCTCTCTCTGTCCCTCCCTGGTTCGCACTATGCCTCTGTCTCTCTCAAAAGTAAATAAACATTAAAAAAAATTAATATATGTCTTTTCATTTAGTGTAGGATAAACCATGTACATTCTGAATCTCCAAATGATCATATAAAACAAATAATTTACTAAACTATTATTCAGTAAAAGATACTTTGGTAAATGCTAAACTACAGTAGTTCAGGATTCTCTATGGGCCCCATTTAATTCCTGTGTGGCATTTAAATCTGTCTTTCAGCAGGTCACTCTAATTGTGTTGGGGAAGCTGAATCTGATCTGCTCTAAACTGCTGTCAAGATTCTGAAATACATGAAAACCCTTAGCTCCTGCTACCCCTGATTAGAACCTGTGTAGACATGAGCAAGCACTAAAACAGTTTTGCTCACAAAGAGCCTTCATTCTTGTAAGAGGATGGAGCTGATAAATCAACCAAAGGCTCAAAGAAATAAAAATATTTGAAAGAATAAGCTATAAAGATAATTAACAAATGTGCTGTGGCAGAGTGACTGAGTTCTTACTGTAGATGAGGGTCACTTTTCTGAAGGGGTGGTTTGAAGATCAGGGTCCATCCAGGTACACAGAAACCACAACGGTTATTTTAACAGAAAGAATCCAATAAAAGGAATTGGTTAAGCAAGCACTGGTGGATGGTAATATCAGAAAAGGATCAGTGAGCTAACAGGGAATATAGTATAAGGAGCAACTGTCACCCTTAACGTTAGTGGAGTCAAGGGGAAATCTGGGACACTCCAAGTACACAAAGTTGGAGGAAGACCAGGGAGGCTGGAAATTCACTGAGAAGGGAGCACTGTGTAGCTCATGTTGATACCATGCAAGCTTAGGGGAAGGGTCTTTCAGAACTGGAGCTCAGACCTCTTAAGGAGAAGATGTTGTATGGCTGCTACTGATACCTCCAAAGGGAATGTCTTCGTTTTCTCTTTCTTTGTAACAAACTGCCACAAACTTGGTGACTTAAACTCATTTTTTTTTTTTTTTTTTTTATATCAAAGTCCTGTAAGTCAGAAGTCTGGGCAAGCTCATCTGCATTTTCAGCTCAGTGTCCCACAAGACTAAAATCAAAACATTGTCCAGAACAGGTCTCATCTGGAGGCACGAGGAAAGAATCACCTCCAAGCTCATTCCAAGCACACCCAGATACTCTTTCCTTTCTCAGGTCGACTGTTCCATATAACATAACACAATTACAGGAGTGTCAGGAACTTGTGAGTGTGGGGCAGAGAATCCTGGGGACTGTATTATTTTCAAGGCCTGTGTAACAAAGTACCAATATTGGGTGATTTAAAACAAGATAAATTTATTCTTTCACGGTTCTGGAGGCTAGAAGTCCAAATGTAAGGTGTTGGCAAGGTTGGTTCCTTCTGGAAAGCTCAGAGGAAGAGTCTGTTCCATAGCTTTCTTTTAATTTCTAGTGTTGCTGGAAATCCCTGGTGTTACTTGGCTTGTGGGTGTATAATTTCAATCTCTGCTTTCGTTGTCAAATGGCTGTCTTCCCTCCGTGTGTCTGTGTCCTCATGTGGGAACCTGCTTTCCATGTGTGTCTATCTTCAGGTCTTTTCTCCTCTTATTAGAATACCAGTCATGTTGGATTAAGGTCCCAACCTATTCCAGTATGACCTTATTTTAACCTGCACCTCAATTACATCTGCAAAAACCCTATTTTCAAATAAGGCCATATTTCACCAGCACCAGAGATTAGGACTTCAACATATCCTCTTGCTGATTATTTAACACACAACAGATCATCTTTGGAAATTCTGGGAAGAAGAAAGAGGCTTTATCTAGGGGTGGGAAAAGAAGCTGGAAACTGGAGGTGAAACAAAATAAAATTGCTGCTACAACAATTTTCCCACTATCTTTAAGGGTGTTATGCCCAGAATTCGTGATCCCCAAAGACCACCAGGGAGCCGAGTCCGATGCAAAAGCAAAAGAGCCTTTATTCCAGCTAGGTCGAGCTCAATCCCCTACCTGCACCAACGCAGCGGTGAGATACCAGGGAGAGAGAGCGAGTTTCAAAAGGACAAAGGTTTTATTGGGGCCTAGGGGCAGTTGGTGAGGTAATGGCTGTGGCCTCAGCCGATTGGCTGGGGAAGGGTTGGAGTCCTGTTAGGCAGGTCGCTGGGCGTGTTTTGATCAGGAAGTTTGAAAGGGTGAGCGGGAGGTAACTCAAGGGGAGGAGGCGTGGTCTAGGTGAAGGACACAGAACAAGGTGGAGTTAGCTGCGGAGGCCCGCCCTTTCAAGGGCCGTCCTGAAACAATAGCTAATGAGAATAAGAAGCCAACAGTAAGAGAGGAATATCTTCTTCTCCAGCACTCTAGTATTTGGACATTACCTGCTATTTTCAAAAACATAACAGGGATCCACCTGGAAAAAAAGAAATATACCTTACAGTCGCCCAAGTCCAGGATTACATATGGGGCATGGAAGGATCAGTTTGGAGGGGAGAAACAAGCTTGATAACTGATGCAAGGAGGGGGAGCACATTGTATTAGTCAAGGTTTTTTACTGGATATACTTATCCCTTATTATATATAATTTAAGAATTGGTTCCTATAATAGTAATTTGTCCATTCAGTTATGGAGGCCAAGAAGTCTCACAGTCTGCCATCTGCAAGTTGGAGAAGCAGGAAAGTCAGTGATGTAATTCAATCTGAATCTGAAAGCATGAGAAGCAGGGAAGCCATTGGTAAACTCCCTACACTGAAACCAAAGACCTGAGAACCAGGAACTCGAATGTCTGAGGGGAGGAAAAGATGGGTGTCCCAGCTCAAGAAGAGAGAGAGAATTTACCCTTTCTTTGTCATTGTGCTCCTTTTGGGCCCTCAGTGGATTGGATAAAGCCTGCCTTCATTGGTAAAAATGTATCTCTTTACTCAGTCTACTAAATCAAGTGCTAATCTCTTCCAGAAATACACACTCAGCAATAAGCTATGTGGGCACTTCCAACCCAGTCAAGTTGATAAATAAAATTAACTATCACCTATCTTGAGTTAAGGAAAGAGGTAATTTAAAGGCCCAACCATGAACATGCTTTGCCATGTCTAGGTAAGGAAATGAGAGTTTATAATGAGTGACTAAGAAATAGAAAAACAGACCACTTGGGATTTAGTAAGTGTGTTAAGTGCTACGAGAAGTGTTAGGAAGACTTGCAGCATGGGCTTTTCATAATTTTATATTTATATAAACTCTTTTACAACTATATGGGGAATAAAAGTGGGTATTCACTATAAATATCATCTTCTTAGAAATAAATTCTAAATAGAAAAAAAAAAATAATAATCTATTTGTATTCCCCAATGGTGAACCTGGAAGGTAAAAGAGGAAGCGAGAAGCCTGCTTAGAAAAACATTTCAGTAGTCCAGGCAAAGGGTGACTGTACCTTTGTTTACAGTAATCATACCATTGATTAGATAGCCTTTCCCTCAGCCTGACTAAGCTTTAAACAGGCTTCTTGACTACAGGCCCCACCTCACTTTGCTTAGAACATTTATTTTTGGAAATTTGCATTTGTAAATCCCTGCTTAATCTCTTTGAGATATAATTTGTCCTCAATTCAGATTCCCCCCCCCCCCCCCCCAAGAATCTGGGACCTATCTCTTTGAAATGTAATCAACAAAAAAGGGCTCTCCTTTCCCAGTCTCAGCGGGACTGTGGGGGTGGGACAGCAGGAACTTAACTTCTTTGTTAAGCTACAATTAGCAAACACAGATGGTCTAGTCACATTGACCAACCTCCTTAACAATGTCCCCCAGTACTTTTCCATTAGGTCATCCCAGCATTTAAAAATCTGTGTTCAGCAGAGTTGAATGCAATCTCTCTCCTTTTTCAATACTTTTGACTCCAATTTTCAATTTTGAATAAAGTCTTTCCTGTCTGTTTAACTGTTTCGGTGCAATTGACCTCTAGTTTATAGATGAAGAGATGTGATTAAACTTGGAATGCTATCTGGAGTTAGAGTTGTTAATAAATTGGATATGGGAATGAATCACAGAGAGGACTAAAAGCTATAACCCAGTTTGCTGAATGGCACAACTGAGTGAATGGTTGTCTATTTACTGTAATGAATAAAGCTTGGGGAATAAATTTAGATAAGATAATCAACAGTTCTTCATAGCTTATTTTAAGTTTGAGATATTTATTAGCCTTCCAACTGTTTATATCAGATGGACAATTGAATATATAAATCTTGATTTATGGGGAGGAGCCAAAGATGGTAATAAAATTCTTGAGTTACCAGCATAGAGATATTTGTAACCAGGAGATGATATGAAGTCATTTAGGAAAAATGTTTAGAGTAAGTAAAATATAGAATAAGACAGAATACCTGTGGTATTTCTTTCAACCAAGGATTCTTAAATAGAGGACACACCTTTAAAATAGTCAGCAACAGGGGTGCCTGGGTGGCTCAGTCAGTTAAGTGTCCAAATTCGGCTCAGGTCATGATCTCACGGTTCGTGGGTTTAAGCCCTGCGTTGGGCTCTGTGCTGACAGCTCAGATCCTGGACCCTGCTTTGGATTCTGTGTCTCCCTTTCACTCTCTGCCTCTCTCCTGCTCACACTCTGTCTCTTTGTCTCTCAAAAATAATAAACATTAAAAAATTAAAAAAAAAATAGTCAGCAACATTTTTCTCAAGTAGATGGAGAGTCCAAAGGGATAACATAATGGTTTTATAAATGCATCTATATCTTCATTTATGCCATCTTTATTCAATGCCTGGTAAGATGCTTGTTCACAGGACCCTAGCATGAAGTGAGGAGATTATATCCCTTTGATGTGGCCTCATGATTTAATTCATATTTGGGATGGAGTGTTGTAAATGTTCTTATCTGGTTCATTTTTATATTAAAATGTCCAAAACCTGATGATAATTAATGGTTTTATCTACATATTTAAATGCATTAATGTTGCATCAGCCCTTCATTTTATCAAATAACCTTTGAAGGGAATGAGACAGTACAGCATAGTCTCTCCTACAGGAGTTTGATTTGAAAGGCAGGAGATTGAGAAAGAGGGAATTTTCAATAAAAGTGGTTCTTTAACACAAGCCAGCCCTAAGACAAGGAGTGCTGCAAAGTCATTAAAAAAGCAATAAACAGGGAAAATGTACATCAGATACATGGGACACTTATCAAGGAGTAAAAGGCTTATAAGTGTCCTCAGAAAGATAGGTGGGAGAAAAAAAAATCAGCAGAACAAAGTCTCACTCTCCTGATTTCATGCAAGTATACCACACAGAAACTGGCACTTTGCTAACCCTGGGAGAGGTGAAAGAAAAGGTCTGTATTACCAGCAGGAGATGCCCTCAGCCTCTGCCTCCACATCCTTCTTTGTTTTAACATTCTAAGCTCAATTGACAGGACTCACCCCCCACTGTCCATCTCCTCTGTTCCTGTTCATGCTCTGTTGAGTGTTTCTGAGCAAACCAAACTTTAGACTGGACCCCTTAGAATAATTGCTTCTTTGCCTCTTAGTACAGGGAAAATTCTTTCTAAATGACGGTATTACCAGTAACCCAATAGAAAACCCCATCACCAGCAAGTTACTAAACCCCAGCACACTGTGTGTATTTCATGCTTTATTCTTGCAGCGATTTTTATATTCAGTGTTCATCTCCAAGGATTTTGATTGTCTTTCTTCATCTAATCCTTGCTATTCTCTACTTCTTTCCAAATTTAATTTCGCAGGGTATGCTATATTCGAAGTAGGAAATGTGTGTCCTGGCCTCAGTTTGAGTAATTTCATCCTCTTTGCTCAATAAAAAAATCTGTGTTTTCTCCTTTGGTCTGAGAAACAATATCTTATGGGCTGAATCGTGTCCTTTCAAAATTGGAAGTCCTAACCTCCAAGTATTCGAGAATGTGGCTCTATTTGGAAATGGGATATTTAAAGAGGTAATTAGCATAAAACGAGATCACATGAGTGGGCCTTAATCCAATATGACTGATGTTTTTATAAGAAGAGGAGATTAGGACATAGACACACACAAAGGAAAGACTATGTAAAGACAAACAGAGAAGAAGGTCATCTACAAGCCAGGAAGACAAGCCTGAGAAGGAAATTAACCCTGTTGGCATTTTGATCTTGAATTTCTAGTCTCCAGAATCATGAGAAAATACATTTCTGTTATTTAAGCCACTTACTCTCTCTGTGGCATTTTGTTAAGGCAGCTCTAGAAAACTCATGCACTGTAATACTACTTCTAGTATGGTGTATTTGCTAAGAATGTACACTCTTAAGTCATAGTGTCTTTATTCACATCTTGGTTATCATTTAGTTACTATGTAATTATAGAAGAGTTAGTTCATATTTAAATCTTAAGCATTTAGAGAATAATCTATGCAAAGTTTTTAGCCCTTATGAGAGCTAAACCAATTTTAGCTGTAATTATTATTAGACTCTTACTGTTATTTAGTAAAAATGTTTTTTTAATGGAAACCAAAAGGATTATATGCCTCAAAATGGATTGAAAGAGTGGAACTTTCTAAAAATGTCAGGAGTTATGTTTTTATAGTTCTATTTTCAAACTTTGCTTCTTGCAAAGTAACAAGCATTTCCAGTGTGCATTGATCTAACAAAAAATTTATGTCACTGAAATGTGAACAGAAACAGAGCAAAGGCAAGGCACTCTTTAAATCTGTTGTAGAATATAATGGCTTATAGAAATCTCTATGGAATAGATTAAATTAAAAAAGAAAGAAAGAAAGAAAGAAAGAAAGAAAGAAAGAAAGAAAGGAAGAAAGAAAGAAAGAAAGAAAAATGATGGCAGAGGCCATGGTCTTCTGATTTGACTACTGGGTTCCCAGTGTCCATTATTCTAATAGGTAAAAACAGGTGGTAGGTCTTAAAATTCGTGAATGAACCAATGTGAATGAGTTTTACAGGGGTATGTAAGAGCATCATACTAAAGATTCAGATGAGAAACTTATTTCTGAAAATAATTTAGTATGTAAAATATAAAAATAATTTGTAAAAAGTGTCACATATACAATAAGCATAATGGTATCATTTTATGAGAAAATTTATTCTTATATGTTGAGACTGCCAAAATATCTTTCTTGGTACAGCCAATATTGATCCACATCAATGGACATCTTGTTCTCTCATGCGACATTCACCCAATAATACTTTTCAGAGCTTTGGTAAGACATTTGTCATGTGGTTGTTTCAATTTACTTTCTTTGACTAGAATGATTCTGGAATGATAGAAAATAAGTGTTTTAGTCTTCTTGCCTATGGATTCCTCTTGATATAGATTTATAAAAGTAATATCATGGTGTGATAGGCAAAATAATGACCATCCAAAGATACCTATGCCCTAATTACTGAAACCTGTAACTATATTAGATTACATGGCAAAAGAAAATTCAGATTGCACATGGAATTAAGTTTGCTAATTAGCTGACCTTAAGGTAGGGAACTGTACCCTATATTAACCGGGTCCTTAAAAGTGGAAAAATGAATCAGAAAATGAAACCAGAGAGGTGGTAACATGAGAAGCCCTTGGCCAGACATTGCTGGCTTTCAAGTTGGAAGAAGTAGGCCACGTGGTAAGGGATGTGGATAGCCCCTAGATGCTGAAAGGAACAGTAAAACCATTATCTCCTACAGTTTCTAGAAAGGAACATAGCTCTATCAACACTGTGATTTTAGTCACCACCCTTATCGGACTTCTGAACTACAGTCTTGTAAGATAATAAGTATGTGTGGCTTCAAGCTACCAACTTTGTGGTAATTTTTTTTTTTTTTTTACAATAGCAATATAAAACTGGTGCACATGACTTCCACTCCACATTAAAATACTTGCATTTTCTCCTCTAGAACACAAATTCATTTTTTAAACTGGCACTTGCTGGTATGAAATTTGATGCATTTTTTATAGAATCAAAATAACCCCAATTTTGTCAAATTCTGTGAAATAATTGATCTATTACATTCACATTAAATCAGCCTGATGCTGAATGATTAAGAGATGATTTAACAATTATGGTCAACTTGTTTAAGAATATTGTGAAAGATTCCTTCTGAAACTATGCAATTCTACGGTAGCTATTGCAAAGGAGAAACAATCTAAGACTAATTAAAAGAGATTAGGAAAGATTTTATTTAGTACTATTGCAATAAAAAAGGGCTGAGCTCAATTTCAAATATAGCAAGGACACCTGGGGATTTATAATCAAAAAGCAGAGTGAGGGAATCAATGGATAAAAAATTAGTAGGTGGAGACATCAAGGATTGGGGATTCTTACTAAAGTGGCCTAACAGGATTGTTGCTAAAGGCAGACCAAGGACTCAGCCATCAAGCTGGGGGAAGGGAAACTTATATCAGATATGAAGAATGATCAGATATCAAGAGTAGGGAGATGATTGAGGATTCTTGCCAACACTGGGCTCACCAAGGACAGAGACAGAAGACAAAGTTCAAGGCCTAGTGGAGAAGACAGGAACCTAACTAAAGTGTGGCCATAGGAAGAGTCTTTGACTATTATCAAATGTTCATCATGATAAACTTATTTGTCTTGAAAATAGATGTCATAAGAACTAGGAAAGAATTACATCTGTAACATACAGGCCAGCTCCGTTCAATAAAATATTATGTAATCCATTATTATGGATTGAAGGGCATGTGTTGAAATCTAATCTCAAATATGATGACATTTGGAGGCAGGGCCTTTGAGAGGGAATTAAGTGATGAAGATAGTGTCCTCATGAATGTAATCAATGCCCTTATAAAACAAACAAACAAACAAACAAACGAACAAATAAACACCAGAGAGATAGATAGCTTGCTGTCTTTTCCACCACAGGAGAATATGACAAGAAGTCAGCAGTCTGAAACCTGGAAGAGGATGCTCACCAGAACCTGATAATATAAGCACCCTGATCTTGAAATCCAGTCTTCCGAACTGAAAAATAACTTTCTGTTATTTATAAGCTGCCTAGTCTATGATACTTTGTTATAGCAGCCAGAACTGATTAATACAATCACAAATGTACATTTATATTTTATAGTATGAGCATTACAAATATAAACAGAAATAGATATATTATGATTAATAATATATTGTATCTAACATATATGATAAATGCTATAACATTGAACATATATGATATGTTTAACATATATTATATTTAACATATGTGATAAATGCTATAATTTATAATTTATAATTTATAATCTGATCAACATTAATAAGTGTCACAGACTGAATCTGGAGTTCTTTCTTGTCCAGGAAGAGAGAAGATACAGAAATGAATACGAGAGAAGCTAATGTCTGGGAAGAGACAAGAGCTCCCAACAGGGGTCTTGTCTCCTTATTTACTGAGCTCTCAAAATCTTACACACGTGGTGAACGTGAAGAAAATAAGATCTTATATATGTGGTGAACATAAAGAAAACAATCAGAGAGTAATTGTTAACTTGTGTGTGTAAGAAGCAAAGGGTATGGGGGGGCAAGTGGATTTTGTGATCAAAGCACAATGGTATATTGTATATATACTAATAGTATTGGCACCAGATGGCAAGTAATTTCCTGTAAGGGATAAACAAGTTACTTGTGATCTCATTGTAATAACTAGCTAACTAACCTTGGGCGTTTTTGCCCCATTGGTGGCAGCTTTCCGCCCTAAGTTTTTTAACCTGTTTCCCCACAAATAAGACAACTAATGTTCTTTTTCCATTGTAAATCTTCAAAATCCAATGTGTGTTTTACAATTATAGCACATTGAAATTCAGACAAGTCATATTTTATGTGCTCTATAGCAACAAATGACTGATGGTTACCACATTAGACCGCATGGTTATAGTATTGCCAAACAAAAGTAATGGGTTTGTTATCTCATTCTCTCTTTATAGCTTTCAAATATATTGAGAAACATTGTCCCCTTCAAATAATCTAAAGAGAGGTACTATGCTGGCTAGGAGTTTAGACACAAAACCAGACCACCTGAGTTTAGAAGTCTACTCTACTTCTTACCAGCTGTGTAACCTTGTGAAAGCTATTATTTCTGATTGAGTTTCTATATTTTTAAAATGAGCATAATAATAATATTAAGATTTCATAGCATTGCTATGAAGATAATTAGTGGTCTGGCACTGGGGGAGTGCTGTATGTATTAATCTGTTTGCATAGTTAAAGGATATCTAATAGATCTGGGCACTTTACTAGGGAATATACTTAATTTTTTTTTTTTTTTTTTCCTAAGTAATGAACATTCGGGATACCTGGGCGGCTCAATCAGGCCTCCAACTCTTGATTTAGGTCCAGGTCATGATCTCATTTTTCATGGGTTTGAGCCCTGCGTTGGGCTCTGTGCTGATAAGGCAGAGTCTGCTTGGGATTCTCTCTCTCTGGCCCTCCTCCACTCTCATTCTCTCTCTCTCTTTCTCCCTCTCTCTCTCTTTCAAAATAAATAATCTTAAAATAAAAAGAAAGGAACATTTCAAATTTCTCCATTTTTAGGTAACCTGAGCTATCTTTTTCACCCCAATAGGTATTGAACACATCCTTTCTCAAACTCTCTCACCCGACATGCCAAAAGTAATATTTGGTTCGACTGCAATCTTTTTTTATGTGCAGAAAGTACAACCTCCAACTCAGGCATTGATACCATAGTATAACATTGATTTTTTTTTTTATTTTTATCTTTTCAATGTATTCTTTAAAACCTGATCAATTTTGATTGTTCTCTTTCTGATAACCTGACAAAAACATTAATTTTGCATCTTCTATATACCAGATGCTATGCCAGACACAAGAGTATAGCTGTGAATAATAAATGCACAAGTTATAGTATGAAACCTTAAGGCTTTGTTTACCTACAGAGTACTAAAGAGACAATTTCAGTATGTTCTGAGAAATGCTCTGTTGGGCAAAATTTAAGAGGCTGTCTTCATCCGTTTGGGCCACCACAACAGAATATTGTAGACTGGAGGAGGCTTAGAAAACAAAAAAATTATTTCTCACAGTTCTAAAGGCTGAGACTACCAACATGAAAGAGCCAATAGATTTGCTGCCTGGAGAGTGCCTGCTTCCTGGTTTATAAATGACAGTCTTCTTACTGTGTCCTCACATGGAGGAAGGGCGAAGGGGCTCTTTGGGGTCTCTTTTTTAAGAACATTAATGCTATTCATGAGAGTTCTGTCTTCATGATACAACCACCTCCCAAAGGCCCTACCTCCAAATACCTGCGTGGGGTGTTTCAGCACCTGATATTTGGAGGACACAAATGGTCTACAGCAGAAGTTAAGGGAGCCAATGACAAGGTCACCTAATCACTTTACAAAAAAATGAGAGAGACACACACACACACAAAGCACCTTTTACTTCTTTTCCTGAATCCACTTTCAATTCTTTTTAAAATGAGGAACAGAAAAAAGTCCATTTTCAAACAACCTCTCCCAACATTTATATCACCTCTATGTTTCCTAGTTTTATCAGAGAACCATTAATAGGTTCATAGCATTCTACTCTTCTCAGCTGATTTTTGAATGTCCCAAATATTTTAAATATATTAAGTAAAGTATGTCTACTTATAATTGTACTTCTTTAGAACTTAAAAACTGTATTTGCTCAAAATAATATATGAAGTATCTACTGTATATCCCAAATTATGGGTTGATAGGACACTTAGTGAGTTCAATGGCTATTATAAACATTGAACATAGTAACTCTTTCAGTACATAAAGTAGCTAGAGGTCTTTTCTCTTTCCGAAAAGGGATCATAATTGCCATGGACAAGAAGGAGGTCAAGAAAGTTGACCTCTGTTGTAGAGATGCATATCTTCTTCATGCCTAGAAGGCTAGGAAGCTTCATCTCAATCTGTAGAAAAGCAAGTGAATGTTTTCTTAGTCTTAGTATAACAGAATATTTTTTTTTACTGTGTTATCAGTAGGTGCTATTTGGATATGGAAAACACAGGAAAAGTAGAGAAAAGGCCTATTCTAGGAGAAAGATTCTCAATTGATGTGTGTATTTTATGTAAATATGAAAATTAGAATCACTGATAGTGGGAGAATGGTTGTATGAATGGCCCTAATTAATTACCTCCCTGTAGCTACTCTCTTGGCCCTAAATAAATCTAGTCCCCTCTCAGTCTGACACTAGGCCTGGCCATGTGATTTACTTTGTTTAATGGGTTATTAGCACACGGCATAGCAGCTTAAAAATGCATGTTTATTTCTGCCTTCACTTTTGTAAAATTTGGCCTGCTCACTCTTGTTTCTCTCCACAGCTGTTAGGACATGGCTGGCCTAGCATGTTATGGTGGAGACACCTGTAACTGAATTGACTTTCCCCAGTTTTCCCGGCCAAGACCATCCTAGATCACTTGACAGTCAGTTCACCGCCAAACTCATGAAAGTACACTGAAAAAACATGACAGAACAGTGGCCAGTGGAACTTGAGCTGGTATGCTAAACTCTCCCATTGATGCCCTAAAGTGATCTCAGATGAACACCCTACATGTAGATAAGCATGCACAGTGAAATATATTCCATTTTTGAGACTGATCAAGGCTTTTAGACAGAAATATCTACCTTAGTTATAATAAAGGATAATTCCTTTCCTTATTACTATTTCCATCTTTTCCTCTGGGTCTGAAATATACTCTGAAAGATAAAACTCAAATTCAAAGTTTACTTTGAAACCCTAAAGGATTAGCTGTGTAGAGCTAGCTTTCTCAAAAGAGAACCAAACATGAACAGGTCCTGCAGCAAAGAGAGAAGAGTGCAATTTCACTCTTACTTGCCTTACTGTTTCCAGATCCTTGTTGTTATTTGTATACAATACTTGTTTGGAACAGCCTCCTGTAAGCATATCTCCCAGCTATACCTGGATATGTAACATCAGCCTAAGACTGGGAATTTCCAGGGATATAGCTTCACCATGGGCTTTTTGTGGAGGAGGGAATAATTCTCCTCCTTTGTTCATAATAAGCGGCACGTGAATCGTAGTATGCCATTCCTAAACTCCCCATTTTAAAGAAGAAGAAGAGTACCAGCCTGAAAAGCAGAGGAGGACATTTATTTAATGTACATAAATAATTATAAGGTGAGAAGAAGTCTGCACTCTCTAAAGGGAAGATGACATATGGCTCATGGATGCCACAGTAGCACGTGCAAATGTCAAGGCATCACGCTGGAACGCTGGCCTATTTTCTCCACCTTTTGCATTTATCACTTCTTTAGAGATTTATAGTCTCTGAATTTCAGATTTTGGAAGTGTAATGGCTATCACCATGAATAAAATATACCGGTGTACAAGTTATTAATCTCGTGCTCTCCTGGCACTTGCGTGGGGTCTAGCTGAATTTAGATGATAGCATATTCATTCTCTACTGCCTTCACTTAAAACCCTTTCTCGCAACTTTGTAAAATAAGCTTTCTGGTTTGTTTGAATACCTGCTCTGGAATTTTAGTAAGTTGATTCCTTTTCTCAGTGATCTGAAAGATTGCAATGAGTAATGAGAAATGTTCACTCTTGGGGAAAAAAAAAAAGAAAAAAACCTTTCTATTTAAAATGTTTACAAACTAGTGTTCATCTAAGATGGGGAAAAGGATTAGCATCAAATGTAACAAAATGCAATAGTACATATTAAGTCAATTTTAATATACGGCAGATGCGGAGATATAAATTCTAAATTATTTTAGGTGCAGTATCTAAAACATAACATACTCATAGATTTCAAGTAAGATTAAATTTTAATAATATTTCTTTATAAATATGCAGAATCAAAGTGATTTAGATTCTGGCACCATCATAAAGATAGTCTCAAATTTTCAGTTCATCTCTGGTTATTGTCAGTTATGAACAGAATATATGAATTTCTCCATTCTAAGACCTTTCATTATGCAAAGATAAATATACAATTATAATACTATAAGAGAAATATAGAATTAAATGCACATTTCTTGGATATTTTAATAATATGATATATTCTTTAATAGAATTTTTAAAATGTGACATAAAGATATCTTCCTAAAATGCTGTGTCCTCATAATTTTTTAAATTTAAATATTCTATTTTTTTGGTAAGCAGAACTAACATACATCTATATAAAATAAAATCTATAGACATGCAGGAGTTCATGAAAATATTGGTGTATGTTGTTTCTCGTTAAAAGTAAAATCTATTTACCAATGTGTTAATAGGTCATTTTAATTCTATGGCTACGTGTATTATTTTTTTAACTGGAATTGGTCTTTTGCTGGTTGAATATTTATTTTCATCCCTCTTGAACACGCTTTTCAAACAGCCTTTGGAATAACCCTGCTTCACTTATTAAGAAAACTGAAATCATCAGATCAAAGTATATTCCATTCTATTGTTGCATTTGTTTAGAAGGTAAGAAAATTCAGAAATAGTATGAAAACATCTGTATTGTGGACTTAAAAAACAAGCAACATACTCACTCGCCACTAAATAGTTCAAAACCTTTTGTCCTATTGTCTCTTATTTTCAAACTTGTCTTTCTGTATTCTGTTTTACGATGCACCATCAGGGCTCTAACCACATGTTTTCTTTGCCAGCTCTTAGGTTCCCTGCTGTAGGGAAGCCCAGAAGGGACTTGATCCTTTCTGACTGCTTCATTTGGGGGCGGTGCTTCTTCAACTCAGCAGGGTACTTGTTACAGTAATAGAAGTTAACTTCAGTTTGTTCATTGTCCCCATACTTGTAGAACCTGCCTTATCAAATTCCTTCTTGAAGCTACTAGCCAGCCAGCTCCTGTTCCTCAGAGGGCTGGTTGATTCCCAGCTCGTTGGCTCTTCATTTGAGCACCTGAAGTTCAAGCAGCTGAGGCTGGAGCTGAGCAAGACCCATGCCCCTTGGAGAGGGAGGTCTGAATCCCTGTTTTGTAGGGTTCTCTCTCCAAGCTTTAATAATCCAAACCTCTTCCCTTTCTTTCCCTCAGTCCTGTCTCTTGTAGTTACTACCCCTGTAATGCCATAGTGTATCTTCTTTTCCTTTCCAGCTCCTTGACACCTAGTTAACAATACTTTAAATTTTTGGTTTGTATGACTGGGGTGGATTCTGTCTTCTGACCTTGCTGGAAGGTGCAGAAGCAAGAAACACAGTCATTCTGTTTTTCAACCTTAATTTTAAAATTAAGGCCTCAATCTTAAGAGTTATGTTCATCCCGGTTTCTAAAACATTATTGTAAACACACCCATACTGTGAATATTGAGGGAGTACCACCTTAAAATAAATGAAAGGACAGAAATTAAAATATAATGAACTGTTCCTGTATGCTAGACCCTATGTTCTAGAAGTTTCCATCATTTACATATAATATCAAACTCAAGGGAAAAAAAAGATTACCCACAGATTATATATAAGAATATTTTTAAATTTTAAATTATTTTTTATTATTTTTTAAAAGTTTTTTTATGTTTTTTTTAAGAGAGAGAGAGAGAGAGGGAATCCCAGTGCAGAGTTTGATGTGGGGCTCCAACTCACAAACCATGAGATCATGACCCAAGCTGAAATCAAGAGTCTGATGCTTAACCAACTGAGCCACCCAAGTGCCCCATATAAGATTATTTTAGAAGTTTGCATTCTTTATACTCTTAAGCGTTCATAATTTAGATACAAATAATTGCTTAACCTTTAACACAAGTAGAAATTCAATAACACTAGCAATAAATTACAAAAATATTGCCAGCTACCATGTATTGAACATTTATTTCTTATGCTTAAGAAATAATAAGCTTAAGAAATAGAAGAATTAGAAATAGAATAGAAATAGAATAAGAAATAGAAAGCATTCTATTAAGTGCTTTCCATACCTTATTTCATTTAATCTTCAAAAAACACTCAAGACAATAACAAACTTATTGTCATCACTGTTTTCAAAGGAGGTGTAGATATATCAAATAATTTACAGAAGATTACACACTAATTGACTGAAAGGATAGGAATCCAGGTTTTGTTTTCTGTTATTTTTTTTAAATGGCAAAGTCTGTGGTTTTGAAAATCATATTTCAATTTACTTTCCAATTATATGGCTAAGGATAAATGGATTTTTACTTAGCTTTTAAAAACTTTTTGTGCTTATTGTTTAATCTGTTGTCAGTAGCTGCACTCATTTCCATAAGTTGCCCAATGTCTCTGGCAGAATGGTCCACTACTAGTCCTCCTGCTCTTAATTTGGACCTGCTTTTAGTGTTTCTCTTTCTCCTGAACTCGAAGTCTATTCCTCATTTTCTAAAGCCGATATTCATGCAACAATTCTAAAAAAAAATCCTATATTTGATTATGCCCCTACATTCAGAGAAGTTAACGGCTATCAAGAGCATCTACACTGTGCTGTGTGATCTAACCAAAAAACTGAACTGGTGCCATCCATTCATATTTTGGGTCCAAGGGTCATAGTAGTCCATACACTAAGACTAAGTCTTATTACCATTCCTGCACTTACATGAGAAGTGTGAGGTCTAGTGTTTATATAATTCTTTAGATGATTAATGATGCAAAAATAAATGTAATCGATGGTGCCAAAGGTTCCATAATGTTGCTTAGCATAGATTTGCTTGTGTATCAATTAAACCTATCCTATCCATTAGCATCAATTAAATAGCTATAGGTACAGAATTCTGTAGAGGATCAGAATATGCCTCCCCAAATATGCCATTTTGGTGTAAGGATTATTTTGAGCTAAAGACAGTTGGGAAACAGAAGATACCAAAAAGCTCTCTGTCCTCTAAAGGACAGAGGAGTCTTTGACTAAAAAGGAAACTTGCAACAACTCTACACTCTTATGTGCCTGGAAACAGTACTGAGTAGAGTCTACTTGACAAATCTTACAAAATGACTCTTATCTTCCATTAGTTTCTTCTCCTATGTTTACCTCCGCACAATTTGCCCTTGTTAAAAGCCTAAACCCCTTTTCCATTGTCTTGGCACTTTTCTGCAAATTCGTTGTTCTTTACGATGCTATATAAGCCCCAAGTTCTAACCACCCCTTTGCGATACTCACTGAACTTCAGTCACATGTATACATGATGCACATGTTAACAAACTGTTTTCTTGTTAATTTGCTTTCTATCAGTTTAATTTCCAGGCACCCAGCTAGAGAATGGAGGAGGGTAAAGGAAGTTTGGTTTTTTGTTTGTTTTCCCCCCACTAAACTAGTAAAATTCTTTACTTAAGTAAAAAAGCTTGAGTTCATACTGTCTTCTGCCTGATTCTAGAAGAATATGTCTGACAATGGATGCCAGACATATTGTATAAAAAGAGAAAAGTGCTAATATTTGGGACCATCATTTGCTAAAATGTTAAATTGTCTTTGGTAATGGTCACAGAATACTCCTAAGGAAAATATTGAAAATGTATTTCAGAATATTTTTCTGGCTAATAGAACAGGTGATCCTTCCTTACCAGGATAAAAACATCAAATGGTCCTTGGAAAAAACAAGTCCTGAGTTATTATAAGAATGAGTAGTGAATGAAAAAAGTGATATTATTCCCCTTTATGGACACATCTTTCACAGGCAAAGCAGATAAGGTCTGATTTCTAGACAGGTAGGTAAAGCAGGTGTTGTTGTGCCTGGAGCATGTCAATCCTTGGTGACTAACTATTACCAGAAAAGGAGGGGACAAAGTTGTCTCTGAGAACCAGAAGACAGGGATTAGGTGGGGTGGATGAATACTATTTGAAAAGTATAGTAAGATTTGAAGAGTAAAAATCGCCTGTACTCATTTCATGGTGTTATAGATAAGCTACAGAAAAGGAAGCCACAAAATATCTGACTTCAAGGTTCAAGTATATGATGATATGGGCAATTGTGTCCTGCTGTTCATCATTTTCACAAGATTCAGTATAAGAAGAAATGGACTTTCATTGGAGCCAAGAGGGACTAGGTTTTCACTGAAGACAGAATGAATTGATAGCAGGTATTAAAACTTGATATATGTTGCAAAGGACATTGTGTAACTAAGTATGTCACAGACTCCATGTGGTAAAGAAGTTTAGTGAAAGAAAAATTACTTTGGATTGAAACAAGCAAGGAAGACTTTTTATGGGCCATAAAATGTGACCTGAATTCTATACTAACATCGGAGAATGTCACTGAAATCAAAGTGATCAGGGAATAAACAAGACAGGAAAACATTTAGAATTTGTTCTAACATTTATTTATTATTTTTCATGTCTTATTAAGTCGGAGTGATTTTTATATGCTGGGCATTGTTCTAAATGTTTTATCTATATTATGTCATTAAATCCTCCTAACAGTGCTATGAACTCAGTCAGGCCCTGGTGTTATCATCCCTTTGCAAATGAGGAAACTTGAGCACAAAGGACAAGGTCCCTGATTGTCATTTGGCTACTAAGTTGCTGAAGTGGGCTTTCTTTCCTGCTAGTTTGGATTCAGAGACCAAGGCCTTAACCATTGACACGGCGTGTTGTTCTCTTTCCCAAAACCACACATTACCACGTCCACATACCAAATTAAGACACACTGACATCCAGAATGTAGGGTCTCCTCGATGTTGATTTCCGATTTAAGAATGGCTTTGTTATAAAAAGAAAGAAAAAGAATCGCTTTGAATATTGAAAGGTACACTGAGGTTTTGTTTGTTTTCGTTTTTGTTTTTGTTTCCTTTTTGTAAAAAGCATCTCTTTGTTGGAAAAGGTCTTCAGAGATTAAGAAAGAACTGAAGCTGAATTAAAACTATTATTCTCACAGCTAAAGCAGTAAGGTTTTGAAGACAATGAAAAAGTGACATGAGCATGTTTTTCCCCTCCATTACTACCTTCTACCCTCCCATACATACATGTATTATTTTGGTTCTTGATATATAGACACAGTTATTTTCAGCAGTTTACTTTTCTTTGTTTCACCTATTTTAAAAATATGGATTTAGAGCTTCCATGGTCATTTACCTTTCAATCTGTCCTTCACTCTCGAACAGGTATTTAACCTCTTGGTGTCCAGTTAATATTTGTGCTAGAAAAAGGTCATTGACCTTGTACATATGTAGTGTTGTAAATGTAGAGGGAAACAGCATTCGTTCACTACTTGCTACTGGCACACTTTATATTTGGCCTCAACACTAATTCTGTCCCCTGCATATCTGAACGTGGTTAACCGATATTGCCTTCACGGTCTACAGTTAGTTTTTCACCGCAAGTCTATTAACACAGCACTTCTGAGAGACTCTTTGGATTGTCGTTTCTTTCTTGGCCTTGAATTTGCAATCACAAATTCCATTTAAAAGAAACGCGCTGCCCCAACGTCCACTACAACAGCCCTGCAAACTAGAAGCCCAGTAGTGAGTTGACAGATGATTCACACAAACAAGCAATCATGCCTAAGAATGAAGCCCCCTAATGCATCCCTCAGCCCACCAAAACAAAACAAAACAACAAAACAAAACAAAACAAAACCTTTCTTATTAAGACCTTCCATTACGTCTTTGTCACTTGGTGCAGAGCCTTTAAAAAGTGAAACACTCACTTAACTCTTCATCCCAGCTAGATTGCAAAATTCCCTGGTGGAAAATTAGGTAGTTTGGAGAGTACATTGACTTGTGCAGATGAAAAGCCACCCTAATGGTCTGAAGAGTTACTACGCTCTAACACCCTCCTGCTGTAAATTGGTTGGAGGATGCCCTAGCGATCCAAAACAGTCCATGTTCAAGTGCATCTTTTAACACCTAGTGTGGGAAGGCTTATTTAGCCACTGAAGAAAATTTAAATCACAGACGGCCTGTTGTCTAAAGCATCCTCAAGGGGCGAACGACTACTCTGAAAGCTGCATTAACTCGGTAGAAAAACTTATAAAGCCATCCCCTAGTGGCCTGAAGGAGTTAATGCCCGAGTCTCTGCTAAAGTCAAGTCAATTCTTTAGGGTCAGGAACATACCAAGGTCTTTGCTTCCAGGCCAAAATGCACAAGGGCACTCAGTAACAGCAGAGGGGGAGGCATTTGATTAGGAGAGGGGCCGACAGAAATCATGGTGTTTCTTTCAGCACTATCTTCGAGGCTGAAGTTGTTAAAGTATTATGATTTGGTGGCTTAAACATGTTGGGATGCTTAAGACTTTTAACTTCTAACCTAGAATAATTTGACACTGTGAGGAAAAGAACAAGTTTTCCTATTTTGAAATATGTAGAGACGAAACCAGCAACTTTGTGGATGCTACAGCTTATTAAAGATGCAAATTAAAAATATCAAAAAGCATGGAGATTTGCTTAACCTTTTACCAAGTGTAAATCTTTAATCTGATCTTAATATGAACTTCGTTGATTTACTTAAGTTTAATAACACGGTGAACTTGTGAGGTGTTAACAGTACCTTTAGTGGTCAAGTATTACATTTTAGAATTGCTAGAAAAAGGTTAATTTGAAATCCAGTCAGGAAATCATATTATATTACACAACATATATCTGCTTTAGTGAAGAACTGACAAACTGCAAATGCCTCAGAGGAAAAATTCTACTGAATTAAAAGCAAAAGATTAATGTACTTGGAAATGAATTTGCATTCAACTGTAAAACAATGCCATTATGCCATCCTTTCTTTCTTTTCTTCTTTTTTTTTTTTTTCCTAATGTAAACAGTCATTTCTGAGGCTCCTGTTACTAAATTAGAAGGTTATATAATGCAAAATACAATTGAAGACATTTGGATTAAAACAAAAAAAAAAATCAGTAGAAAGTTTTATTATAAGCACTAGCTTTCACTTAGTACTTTATTGTTGGGTTACTTTTGAACTTTTTTTTTTTTTTCATTTTACAATAAACTTAAATTAGCCATGCTACATTAAAAATTTAAAATATACCATGCAGGAAAACAGCCACTGTTATAGCCTTTAGAATATGATTTAATTTAGCAATTTCAGAAGTAGCATTAATAAAAACAATATAATATCCAAATGACAAGAAAATAAGGCAGGCTTTCATGCTTATACAGGCCATTTCTTTCATCTTCTCAAAAAATTAGACTCACAAACATGTCATAATTACTTGAAATTGTCTGCAGTATCAGGAAGAATAGTTTAAAATCACTTTATCACATGCCAAACCACAGTCTATCTCTGACAATGTAAATTAGTCACTACTAAAAATAAGGGATGATGATTAATTACCCGAGAGCATACCTGCCAGAATTACCAGTCACTGGAACCGGATTTCTTGCTGAAACATACCCTATAATAATTTAGGTACATGCTTCAACATTTCACCTAGTCTAAGACACAATCTTTATGGTCTGAAAATAAATAAAATATTCCTGAGGTAAGTCTGTATGGTGCTAACAGAATAAACAGATAAGTAAACAATTCTGTTAATGAATATCTACATATAACAAATGCTTATTTTATCCATGACTTGTGATGTCTCAAAAATGGCTGGTCAGGGCAGTTTATATCATTGTCAAATATGACTTCCATCTTGAAAACTCTAATTTGATCCCTATATCCCCAATCATTTTAAATTACTCTTTAGTCTTTTTTCTTTTCTTTTTTTTTCTTTTTTGCATTCAGGGAGAACCAGTTCTTCCAGTGAGAAGATCATAATGTACTCGTTGGGTTAATATACTCACATGCCTTGGATAGTATTCAGTGGCATGGCTGATTAATTTTCTAAAGATCACTCTTGAACTTCAAACAGGCTTTACATTTCTGACAATTGAGCCATTATGTATATTATATTATCAGAAAAATATGAAATCTTTGGTGATTCTGAGCTAATTGAATTTTGGTTTCCAATTCCTAATGCATTCAATTAATAAATATTTTATTTCACTAGATTTGCAGTTGTTTACTGTTTTCAGTAATAAAGAACTCTGCTAATAAGAAAATGCTGCTTTTTGAAATCTCTCTGAAGAACAATGAAAAATTGTTGCAGGAAAGGCCTTTCTTCAGGAAATTATTTAGCTCCTATTGATGGAAATAGATTCCACTCTCCAGAGGTTTTCCTCTTCCCTTATCCCCATGAATTTTTCACAAAGCCCCTAGAGCAATTAATGAATAAATCAGATTAGTTCACTCCACCAATCAAAACTTTTCAAAATGGCCTCTGATTCAGTTTATAATGTTCTACAACATAGATTTGGTGGCCTAGAATGATCTTTGCTATGTCTACCCCTTAGACCTTATTTTTAGCACTATTTCCCCTAACTAACCAAATAAAAGCCAGCGGGTGTTTAATGTATACAAAATGCCAGTCCTTACAAGATATTTGGATGTGCGATTTATTTCTGACACTTGCACTGTTGAATTTGCTTCCAATATGCTTCCACTCTTGATCTGTATAATTAATACTTATTCCCGGGTCTCCTTTCATTTTTTAATGTTCCTACCAATATTCCACTACAACTGCCACCATCACCATCATCACTAAAATCCTTCTGTTATATGGTTGCAAAACATTTTTTTAACACTTATTCATTTTTAAGAGACAGAGAGGGACAGGGTGTGAGTGGGGGAGGGCAGAAAGAGAGGGAGACACAGAATCCAGAGCAGGCTCCATGCTCTGAGCTGTCAGCACAGAGCCCGATGTGGGGCTTGAACCCACGAACTGTGAGATCATAACCTGAGCTGAAGTTGGGTGCTTAACCAACTGAGCCACCCAGGTGCCCCAAAACTGTCTTTTGATGTAAAACAGAAAAATGCATGATGTATTTTTCTTGTATCAAACATACAAATGCATGCAACATCCATGTTTATTTAGGTCTTTGTTCTGTGCATCATTTTTATAGATTTATCACCAAGTAAATATAATAAGAAAAGAGAAGGAAATATGAAAGAGAAATAGCATGTATAAAAACTTAGGGATCACTCACACAATAAGAGATAGATAATCTGAGTAGCCTTACATCTATTAAAGAAATTGAATCAATTATCAATAAACTTCTCAAACAGAAAACACCTGGCATGGATGAGGTAACTTGCAAATTCTACCAAATGTTTAAAAGAGAAGAGAAAAGCAGAAGGAATGCTTTTGAACTCATTCTATGAAGCCAACATTATCCTAATACCAAAACTCAGGCAAAGACACCACCAGGAAAGGAAACTGCCAACCAATGTCTCTCATGAACATAGATGCAAGACCCCTCCACAAAATCTTAACAAATCAAGTCCAACCATGTATAAAAATAAATAGACATGATAACTAAGTGAGATTTATCCCAGGTATGCAGTTTGTTACAACATTTGAAAATAAACTAATATAATCTGTCACATCAATTAACTAAAGAAGAAAATACATGTGATCACATTAATAGAGGCAGAAAAAGTATGTGATCAAAATCCAGCAGTCATTAATGATAAAAACTCTTAGAGAACTAGGAATGAAAGGAAACTCCCTCGACTTGATAGAGAGTATCTACAAACAACAACAACAACAACAGCAACAACAACAACAACAACAAACGCACAGCTCACATCATGCTTAACGGGAGAAACTTGCAGTTTCCCAGTAAGCTTTATTTACAATTACCTAAACTTGGAAGCAACTGACATGCTCATCAGTAAATGAATGGTAAAAACCAAACAAACAAAATAAACTCACAAAAAACCTGTGGTATATCTGTACAATATAATGTCATTCAACACTGAAGAGAAATGAGCTATCAAACTCTGAAAAGACAAGAAAGAAACTTAAATGCATATTACTAAGAGAAAGAAATGAGTCTGAAAAGGCTACATACTTTGGAGTCCAACTATACGACATTCTGAAAAGGCGAAACTATGGAGACAGTAAAAAGATCAGTGGAGATCTTCCCTATGACCCAGCAATAGCACTGCTAGGAATTTACCCAAGGGATACAGGAGTGCTGATGCATAGGGGCACTTGTACCCCAATGTTTATAGCAGCACTTTCAACAATAGTCAAATGATGGAAAGAGCCTAAATGTCCACCAACGATGAATAGATAAAGAATTGTGGTTTATATACACAATGGAATGCTATGTGACAATGAGAAAGAATGAAATATGGCCTTTTGTAGCAATGTGGATGGAACTGGAGAGTGTTATGCTAAGCGAAATAAGTCAGGCAGAGAAAGACAGATACCGTATGTTTTCACTCCTTTGTGGATCCTGAGAAACTTGACAGAAGACCATGGGGGAGGGGAAGGAGAAAAAAAAAAGAAAAAAAGGTTAGAGAGGGAGGGAGCCAAAACATAAGAGACTCTTAAAAACTGAGAACAAACTGAGGGTTGATAGGGGCGGGAGGGAAGGGAGGGTGGGTGATGGGCATTGAGGAGGGCACCTGTTGGGATGAGCGCTGGGTGTTGTATAGAAACCAATTTGACAATTAATTTCATATTAAAAAAAAAAAGATCAGTGGAGCAGCCCTGGGGGGCTTAGTCCGTTAAGCTTCCGACTTGGGCTTAGGTCATGTTCTCACGCTTTGTGGGTTTGAGCCCTGCTAAGGCTCTGTGCTGACAGCTCAGAGCCTGGACCGTACTTCAGACTCTGTGTCTCCTTCTCTCTCAGCCCCTCCCCTGCTCACACTCTTCTCTCTCTCTCAAAAATAAAATAAATATTAAAAAAAAAAAAAAAAAGATCAGTGGTTTCCAGGGATTAAGGGGGAGGGATAAATAAATAGGAGGAACACAGAGGCTATTTAGGGCACTTAAAGTAGTCGGGTAGAGGAATGTCATCCAACATTTTCCAAACCCATACAACACACAACACCAAGAGTGAACCCTAATGTAAAATGGATTTTGGATGATGATGATGTGTCAATATAGGCTTATCAATTGTAACAAATGTACCACTCTGTATGGGATGCCAGAAGTCAACAGTAAGGGAGGTCGTGCATATATTGGTATAGGGGGATATGCCAACTCTCAGTACTTTCTGTTCAGGTTTGCTGAGAACCTAAAACTGCTCTAAAAATTAAGTTTATTAATTACAATCATTACTTAAAAAGATAATTATAAAATTAATGAATAGAAAGTGTATTCATTGAAAAAAAAAAAGACCACAATGTCTTTTTAAGAAGAACAAAAATACTTTATTTAAAAAGAGGAGCATGGGTGTGTGTCAGCAAGCTAGCTACCTCCTTAATTTGCAAAATATGCAAATACAAAAAAAAATAAAGGTAGACACCAATAACTGAACTCAGTTACTGAAGCAGATATTATAAACAAGGCAGTTCAAGAGGGTGAAAACTTGATGAAGAAACTGATGACATAAGATACATCAATGGAATTATGGAAACATAAGTGAATCTCCCAATAAGCTGTTTTTTCTTGAAAATATTACCCAACTTTTATAGCCCAATAGATAAAATAAAGGGATGAACTAAATAATCTCCCAGCCCTAAAATTACAAAATCTTAAGCAGGTATTCCTTAAAATCTACTAAGTTCCAGAAGTTGTGAAACATAATAGAAATATGACTCAAAGTATAAGATAATATGGGAAGATAGTTCACAGAATAAAGGTTCTAAAGAAAATAAGATATGTGAAGTCTTTATTGAAAGAAAGAGGATGAAAGAGAGAAAAGCTTGGAAAAAAGATGAAAATAATGTCCTTAGACAATGAGAAATGGAAAGGTAGTTTGAGACGAGGCCAAAGAGAAAAGGGAAAGAGGAAAAATTAGAGAACAGTGCTGTTAAAGGTCAATTTAACCTTCACATCAAAGTTTAACTCAATTTCCTGGATACATTTTGAGGTTAGCAATGTCTTATTAACTTAGTTTTCTCTGACTGCAGCTGGAATCTAAATGTGATCCTTCTGACTGCTGAGCACAGGAACTGGCTCACAGATACTTGAAGGTTTACGGTGGTCACATTCTGCCTGCATTCACCACAGCAATCTCATCAGATCTGGAGGACAAGCACACACCTAAATAAAAGTCTATATGTCTGATATATTGGGATCCTTGATATGCTATGAAGAAGCCTCTCATTTGTAATACTTCCTTCCCCCTTGATTCACAGCTCAATGGGCTAGAAATTTTGGAGGGAACAACCGTGATTTCTTAGAAAGCATACTGGCTTAGAAACTTCAAGTCATGCATCAGCTACTTATTAGCCATGCACATTTAAAAAATAATGTTATTTTATTAAATTTCTTTCACATTTATTTATTTTTGAGACAGAGAGAGACAGAGCATGAACAGGGGAGGGGCAGAGAGAGAGGGAGACACAGAACCAGAAGCAGGCTCCAGGCTCCGAGCCATCAGCCCAGAGCCCGAGGCGGGGCTCGAACTCAGGGACCGTGAGATCGTGACCTGAGCTGAAGTCGGACGCTCAACCGACTAAGCCACCCAGGCGCCCCCAAAATAATGTTATTTTAGAGGCACCTGGACAGCTCAGTCGGTTAAACAACTGACTTTGGCTCAAGTTATGATCTCATAATTCTTGGGTTCGGGTCCCACGCTATCAGTGCAGAGCCCGCTTGGGATTCTCTCTCTCTCCCTCTCTATGCCCGTCCCCCACTTGCATGCTGGCTCTCTCTCTCAAAATAAATAAATAAATTTTTAAAAAGGTTATTTTATTGTGGTAAAAATATAACATGAATTCTACCCTGTTAACATTTTTTTTAAGTGTGCAATAAATTATTGTGGACTCTGGGCACAATGTTACACAGAAGCTCTCTAGAATTTATTCATCTTGTGTGACTGAAAGTGTATGCACTTTCATTGGTTGCCCCACCTTGGCCTCTTCCTCTAGTGCCTGGCAACCCCCACTCCACTGTTTGATTCTATGAATTTGACTATGTTAGACACCTGATCTAAGTGGATTCATGCATTATGTGTCTTTCTTTGACTGAACTTATTTCACTTGGCACAACGTCCTCAAAGTTCTCCAGGACATGCCACATGATGGGGCAGAGAACAAGTCCTAAATTTAAAAAGGTTGAAATCATACCAAAGATCTTTTCTAGTCATAATGGAATGAAACTACTATTTGTCGAAGGAAAGTTGAAAAATTCACAAATATGTGGAACTGAAGACACAGCTTTTTCTGAGTCACCTAAGCTTCCAGGAACCTACATTTCTTAATCTGTGAAACTCTGCCCTCTTATGGTTAAAGTCAGCTTGGGATCTCAGCTGACTTCTGTAAATGAAATGGAGCTGCTGAGAGTGCAGTCACTACCTGGGTCATCTGTGCCAGGATATACACATAGTGTGACAATCACCCAGTCTGAGTCTTTTCCTGGTAGCCACATCTTCATGAGCAGACACTTTTTTAGTAATGAAGCGATTCAGGCAGTGACATGCATGACTGTACCAGAAACTTGTGAATTCACTAACGCCATTATTGCTTTGGCTGAAAGCTACATTCCTGAAGAGCAAATTAAAGTCTGAGGAGGACAGCATATAGAAACAAAGTAGTCGCACAGGCCCACATATGAATGAATTTCTTCAGATCTGCCAATAGCAGTTCTAAAGGTGGGACAAGCAGAGTAATCTCTGGGGGACAGGCACAGAGGGAGACTAAAGCGATTCATGTCATAAAGTCTGTGAGAGCGGAGACTGGCGACAGTGACAATACACATTCCCTACATCCAGTTTTGCTGGAGGCCTGCCTTGCCCTCTGCTTTCTTAGCCCCACCAGGATACGACAAGTTCAATGGAAATTGAAGTGTTTTAGAAAAATTCTAAAATAAACCTCAAATACTTGTTTAGAGGATCCAAGTGATTTAAGTAAGATGTGACAATGGATGAAAAATTGACCGTTAAAAGTGGTATAGCATTCCCCTATACGAGCTATTTGAAAGGGATTATTTTTATCTCAGGAAGCTACATTCTCATATTCGAGAATTTGAATCAAAATTGTTGAATCCTGGTTCACCAGCTTGGTTCCTAACGCAAGGTAATATGAAGAAGATCTAACCCAATTAAGTTTCAAGATGAATGTTTTCAGTTGCATTAATCATTGCTCTGGGAACTTTGGTAGTTCCTTATATACATGTCAAGATATTAGAGAGTTTTGTTCTATTTTCTTGGGCCTGAAAAAACTACTCTTTCTGTATCGTCAACATTTCATATTTTAGCCCATACTTTGAGGGTGTTTTCTGGTCACCGTGCAAATCTATTTGGTAATTTTGATAATTTGCCAAATCTGGACATGTTACTTATCACATGCTTCTTCTATATTAACTCCATCAGGCACTCAGGAAAACTATCTCAGAATTGCCTATCATGAAAAGCCATACAATTTGTAACAAACGCTCCGTCAATTTTATAACTTGTAAAAAGTGAAATGGGCACTGATGTGATGGCGGCCAAATGAAAAATCATGGCAAAACCTCACTACTACTGTGTGATTGCTTTCATAACCTCATCCGCTCCATTCATCCATGAAAAGAATATTCACTATACATTGTTGATCTTCATATCACGTTTCAATCTCTCGTGCAAGCCTTGTCTGAGACCCAGTAATTGTAGGTGTTGTCCACTGCTTTGGAACTCCATTGGGCTGATGGTCAAGGAAACAGAGCCACAGCTCTGTGATAGGTGCTAGTGCCTGTGGACATCTATGGTGACCCAGAAGTGGCCTTAGCAGCTGCTTGGATGCCTGGACATAATAAAGGTGAATTTGAACAATTTAACTGACACCATTTCTACAAGTTGGTCTAAAAAGAAACCCTGCTTGTAACACCAGTAACACTTGCTCTAAAAGAAGTAAAATTAGATACTGACGTAGTCGTCCAGGTGACAAATACTATTGATTTCCTACTATGTGTCAAGCAGCGTGCCAAGCACTGGGGACAAATGTGAGACAAAGTTCTGTACCACAGGCAGTTGTAGTCTCCCAGAGGGAGATAAGAGACTGAAGAAAAACAAATAGGAAAGTATATTTCTTGGTACTGTTATTATTTATTTCTACATTCCTTCTATGTTCTGTATGTTTTATTTTTAATGTTTTTATTTATTTATTTTGAGAGAGAGAGAAAGAGAATGAGAATGCAAGCAGGGAAGGGCCAGAGAGAGAGAGGGAGAGAGAATCCTGAGCAGTCTTCTCACTGTCAACACAGAGTCGGACGCGGGGCTCAATCCACAAAGTGGGAGATCATAACCTGAATCGAAATCAAGAATCAGACACTAAACCAACTGAGCCACTCAAGTACTCCAATGTGTTGTATATTTTTTAAAGGGCGTCATCTCTAACAGAAGTCTGCTTTTTTCGGTTAAGTCGTAACAGTCTTTTATTTCTGAATTGTTTTGATTAATGCTTTAGAAATAGACACACCGCATATACTTTTCAAACATTTATTTACCACTAACAAATTATAGAAAAGGAGCTCTACACTCATTAATTATCATTTTCTTCTGGACCTTGCATTTTATTGACGCAAACTCATTCAATTTACTTTTTATTCAAAAACGAAAATTTTGACATTTAACCTACATGTAATAATCTCTTTGAAGCATCAAAGTTCAGTCAGCATTGCCAAACGTACAACCACCACCACAATCAAAATGCAGAATATTTGCATCGAGACAAAATGTTCTTTTATACCACCAACCCCTGGTAACCATTGACCTGGGTTTTTGTTTGTTTTGTTTCATTTTTGTCACTGTAGATTGGTATTGCCTTTCCTAGAATCACGTAAAAATGAAATCATCCAGTGAGTACTTATAGCATTTTTTCTCCAGCAGATTTTTGAGATTCATCCATTTTGTTATGTGAATACGTAATTCATTCCTAATTATTTTTGGGCAGTCAACCAAGTTTGGATACAACAAAATCTGTTTATTCTTTTACCCAAACATTTGGGGTGCATCCAATTTCTATTATAAACAAAGTTGTCATAAACAGTTTTGTAGAAGTCTTTGCAAAGTCATATTTTTGTGTTTTCTTGGGTAAATAAGAGTAGAATCATTCAATTGCATGTTAAGTATATAAGAAATTGCCAGACTATATTCAGAAGTGACCATAATCTATATTCCCACCAAAAACTAATGAAAATGTGAACTCTAGGTACTGTCAGTATTTAATTTTGAACATTCTAGTGGGCACATAGTAATATATCATTGTGGTTTTAATTTGTATTTTATTAATTCCTAATGCTGTTTTGAATATCTTTTCAGTTACTTGGGGTCATTAGTATATTTTACTTTGTGAGGCATATCTTCAACTATTTTCCCAATTTTATTTAAATTGACTGTCTTTTGATTATTAAGTTGTAAGATACACATGTGTGTGTATATATATATATATATATATATATATATATATATAAAACCCCTTACATGCAAACATGCAAACATGTGAGAGATCCATGGAGAATTATCTCTCAACATAAAATTGTATGAATATTAATAATGCAAAACTTAAAATCTGAATATAGATATATCTATAGCTATATATCTATATACCTATATCTCTCTCTATATATATCCCAGTTAGAAATATCTATAGCTATATCGATATTGATACATCCATATACCTAGATATCTATCTATAGATATTTATAGATACTTATATATGTATATCTGTATATATATAAACCTGAATATATATATGTATGTATATATATGTATGTATATGTATATATATGTATGTATGTATATGTATATATGTATGTATATATATGTGTGTATGTATATGTATATATATACAATGACAGATATAGATATTCCAACTGGGAATATCGATATCTATATGTATATCTACATATATACATGCTTTTACCAACCTTACTATTCACTCTAAAATTACTGTCTCAATTCCACCTTTTAAATTGTAGTCAAGCCTGAGGGGCCTAGTCGGTTAAGCCTCTGACTTCGGCTCAGGTCATGATCTTGTGGTTCATGAGTTCGAGCCCCACGTCAGGCTCTGTACTGACAGCACAGAACCTGCAGCCTGCTTCAGATTCTGTGTCTCCTCCTCTCTCTTCCCCTCCCCTGCTCGTGTTCTGTCTCTTTCTTTCTCAAAAAATAAATGAACATTTAAAAAAAAACAACTTTTAAACATGCAGTCAAGTTGTGGACCATTTATGCCCCAGTTGAGCATAAAATTTTGTCAGTTTTTTCTATAATGATTCCCATAGGATTCCCTCAAATCTCATATTAAAAAAAAATGTTTATTTATTTTGAGAGGAAGGAGGGGGAGGGTCAGAGAGAGAAAGGGAGAGAGAATCCCAAGCAGGCTCCTTGCTATGAGCACAGAACTCTACGTAGGACTTGATCTCATGAACCTGACCTGAGCTGAAATCAAGAGTCCAATGCTTAACCAGCTGAGCCACCCATCTCAAATCCAATGAATCAGCATGTAAGGGAGGCCCTTAATATTCCTCTTTCACAAAGTCATACCTCTGTCAGTATCATCATCACCAAAACTGTCAAAATTTTGAACGGTCTGAGATCTTACCCCACTTGCCAGCTACCAAGTTAGCCTGACATGGTCTAACGGATACTAGAAATAAGTAAGACTGCTAGGTCAAAGGACATCATTACTCACAACAATAGCAGTCCTCACAGTATTAGATTTTTGTCATGAGGTTCTGTTAAAGAAAACAATATTTATTCAATGACATTTGTTGCCGAATGGTAAAGCTGACTTTATTCCAGACCACTTCAGTATGTGTAGGGAGCATTACAGTGGAGTTCTGCAGTGGAGAGAGCTTGGGCTCAATTCCAAATGCAACAAAGAAAACTGGGAATTTATAGCTAAGGGATGAGAGGGGCAGTGGATAGAAAATTACTAAGAGGAAACATCGGGGGTAAGAAAGAATTATGCTAAAGTGATCTAACAGGATTCTTGCAGAAACTGGACAATGCAGAAAGAAACACAGATGCCCAAAAGTCAGAGAGAGCCTAGTTGAGAAGAGATTTCAGAAGAGCCCTACCTAGATTTTGGTCAAGGAGAAAATCTTTGTCAGTTGCCTACACACCATCACGTGGTGGGAAACGTGAAGAGAGCTATGTGACAGCCACACATGCAGTGAGTTGCATTACAGGAGTCTGAATATTAGGAAACTTGAATCTTTTATAATGGAAGTTGGCATGTCTATTCTTTGCTCTAGAGAGAGACACTATCTATTAGAATTGGAGAGTAAGTAAACCATCTTTTTGCTCCAGAGAGACATACTATCCATTATCTAAAGCCATTTGCTGAACAAACATCTCTGAAAAGACAGAACAAAAGGCAGTCAGTGTTTTTGTTTGTAACAGATGCAAACATGGGAGAGATCCATGGAGAATTATCTCTCAACATAAAATTGTATGAATATTAATAATGAAAAACCTAAAATCTGAATTAGAAATAATGTAGCCTATTAGACACTATACCTGAAATCACATTATGATAATGATAATATTCATTCCAAATATATATATTGGTTAATTACCATGTGCTGAGCATTGCTACAAATTTTTCAGCTCGAAACTTATATTTGGAAAAAAAAAATCAGTGTTGCCTTTAGACTCAGACAAGAGGGCAAAGGATCCTCACATATCAGAAACACAAATATGAATCAATACATAAAAAACCAAATAGTTGACTTTTTTACTTGGAATCTGGAGCTCAGTTGTGGTACAGAGAACACTATGACTGTACGTAGCCAGTCTCCTTCATTAACATTCATTAGGCCTTAGTGAAATGATTCCCCTTAGCTATTATCCTGTATCCTCCAATAAAAAGGCAACTGTTACAAAATCTATGAAAGTGTTGTATATTGTGTTAGTTTGGAAGGTTCACACTGTTTCAGAGTGTAGAGGAGATTAAAGCAGGAACCTCTTATATCAGAAAAAAATTAATTAATGTGTTTATTTTTACATAATAAAATAAATCACTTTCCAGTCGTGGAAGAATTTTTTTCCCCCTTTTCCTCTTCCTTTTTCCTCTCTTCCTCTTCTTTCTCCTTCTCTTTATGTTCTAATTCACAGTTCCTGAGGGAAATAACAAGTTATCTCCACATTTGCAATGGTCTCACAGAACACTGAAGTATATATTTAAAACATTAACACTGAATAAATCATAACTTTTAAAAATATGTATTTATATTTTTCTAGGCAGAATATTTATAAGACATTATGCTGAATCTTTACATGGTCAACTAAAGAGATATTGGTCATTATAGTTTTATTTTATAGTTATTCAATAGGATTTAATTAAATATTAAATAATTAATAAAACTTTGTTTAAGTAATTAACTTCAAAGATGGACATATTATAACTATAATCTTGACTTTAAATTTTAACAAAAGTTAAAAAAAGAATAAAATATGTTAAACATAAAAACATTTTTAATATTTTCAATTTAACATTGACTTTAATTTGACTTTTTGTTAAAATACTTAAATATTGTATATGTAGAATAAAATTACATTTAATTTTTTAAACTTTTACATCATCACTATCAATTGAATATAACTTATATGAGAATCTTTATTGTAACAAAATAATTTCAGACATTGCTAAAAAAGCAAAAAATAATATGCACAGAATAAGAGCATAACATTTTGTAAGTTATTTATATCTTTATTGCCCATCCAAACATCACTAGCCAGTCAGCAAAGTACAAACACATGCAGAAGAAATATTAAATTCAAACTTTGATATTTTGTAACATTAAATCATACCAAAAAGGCTTTCCACATAGATTTATAAAGCTATAACTTTCAAGAAAAGAGGACAGAGTATATTTCATTTAATAGTTTGTTAGTTTTATTTAGAAACGTTAAATCTTCAGACACATCTTCTGTGGCCCTTCATATTTACTCTTGTCATTTACTGTGCAAATTTCGAGGTGGGCCTTCTGGTTGTAGCCTTTTCTCCTTGCAGGAAGGAAAACATTTCGCATGCCAATGGGAAGAAAATTGAAAGATGTGGATTTCAAAGCCTCTGCCATTTTTTGTGATGCTAAATGAAAAACCCAAGGTGGATGGGATATTGTTCAGTAGATAGCATCACAAACATAGGCTATGCAAAGTTGAGCAAGGATGCTAATATGTGCCACTGAGCTATCCTGTTCTAAATACTAAAAAGAGAACTGATTCTAGGAGGGAAGTTAATATATGGGGTGGAGGGAAGGCAATAACTCCAGTAAACACTTCTTCATGGAGAGTTGCCATATGTGAGTGTGAAGAGAAAAACAAGGAAAATAAGGTTTATCTTTGTAGGGTAATGGAGTCATAGCACCAAATAGTACATCGGTCATAAGGCAATCCATCTCTGAGCTAACATTTTGGAAGCTGAAGTTCAGATTACATATGCCGTGTAATAGGTGCTATACTAATTTCATTTAAACCTCTAAATATATGGCGCCTCACTTCAAAGTGTTACACAAATGTGAATAAGGCACAACCCCTGCTCTTAGGGAGTTTATAATCTGTTAAAGAGAGACATGTGCACAGATAACTTCAAGTGAGTTTTACAAGTGCTAAAGAAGAATTATATAGAGTTTTACAAAAGATAAGGGAGGATGCAAATAAAATCACCTCATATAATTAGTGAAGTCTCAAAAGGGTGATATTTCAGCTGGTAAACTGTTGATTAGACAGACTGAGGATATATTTTAGAAGGAACAACATCTACATAAGCATGAAGAACCAGATAAAGCTCAGCATGAGCAAGAAATGGCTAGTATTGTAGTTTGTCTAAAAGGTAGAACGTGTAAGGGAGACATTTTTGAAATTACTAAAATCTAAGGGAGAGTTTGTTACAATTCATTTTTATAACTTCTAGAAGCATGTCATGCATTTTTTATAGTTTAAAAACGTGTTCCAACTCTATTATCTCCTATTTCCTCCTAACGTTTCACTTCATTTTCCATTGAGATATTTTTTAAACCAAGCCATATGATTGGAAGTAGGGAATTTCATAAGTCTAAATCTTGGACATTTCAGATTCCTGCCAGGATAGTGAGTTACTACAGGCTGCATAATCACTTCTCCAAAGGAAACTAAAAGAGTAACAACAAACAGGATTCTAGAAACTAATGGAGAAAAAAAAAATGATCATATAGTTTAAGGATGTCTCATAGATGATTGTATTATGCATCTATATGTATTGCACCTGTCTTATATATTCTGTATGTCTTATATCTGTATGTATTATGTATCTGTGTGTATTATGTCCTTGCACGGATTATGTAAATCAGAGGGCAACCAGTGGATACAAATCAATATTACTAGATATGTGCACTATGTTGAAATGAGGCTTGTTGAGGTTTCATATTGTCTTACATTGCCCTCAGAAGATCACTGCATTCACCTTTACTGCTGAAATCAATTGCGATAGCCCAAATTGTGAGCTAATAAAATATAATATTTAATATCAGGCAGCCTTATACGGGGGAAAATTAATGAAAATATGAAATATGTGTGACTACCCAGTTGCCTTCTGAATTCTCATCTGTTCTGGTCTCATTCTGTCGCTAAGGATTTTGAGATTATAAATGAAACTGTTGTTTCTAAGGTTTAAAGGTAAAAACCTAACTTGAAGAGTTACTTTCAGAGTGACAACAAAATTCTCGCATGTGTGTTACACCTATGCCTCCGTATTCGCCATGTCTTTAAAACCACCATGACAGAGAGGCTGGATCCTGGGCTTTAAAATAAGTCCCATGCATGGAATAGCTGATTTCTCCAAGGACAATGTGAACTCGCATCAAAATAACTAGATACCAGGAAAAAATCCTTTGATGAAAAATAGCAAATTGTACAATGCATTCCATCTGATGCAGAAATATTGAAACCAGTAGATCAGAATTTGAAATAAATAAAATCAATGCACTTAAACCAAAAAAGATTTTAGCAAAATGAAATAAGAATGGGAAATACAAAACAGAGCCAAGCAAGAAAGTCCTGTTTAAGTTGCACAGCATTTTCAATTTGTGCTGGTTTCAATGGACATCTCAATAAACTCACCTTAAAAGAAAGACACGTAAGACAATGTTATCTGAAAACCAGTATCACTAATATCCGATATAAGCCATCTTTACAGTTTATCATAAACTGCCATACATTGAACCAGTAGTGAATAGGTAGATGACAGATAGAAAGATAGGTAAAGATAGAGATATATGAAAAATCGTAGGGTGTGTAAAACTGTAAAAAAATGTGAGTTTTAAGATTAGATTGTGGAAATTTTCAAGAACAACAGCAGGAAAAGTTAACGTGATTGATACATAGAAAAAAATGTTGAGGAAAGATGTACTTATGTACAGATGATCCAACAAGATAAAGTAATTTTTAAAAAATGAGATAAAATGCTTTAAATATTAATAAACACAAACTTCCAAGAATGAAACAAAAGAAAATTTATGAAATCAATAAAATTATTCATAAGGTCCAAACATGATAAAATTTATAATGTAAACAAACAAATCAAGAAATGGAGGATTATTTTTAAAGGAAAAATTTTAGATTTATCTTAAGCCGCATCTGTACATATTATAAATAATAAGTTAATATTATAGAATGCTGCATATAGCAATGTTTCATTAGTTTATAAAAGCACAAATCTTATCATGTATAATTGTAAGTTTTGTAGGTGAAAAATTGGCCTTGACACATTAGAACAATAAATCAAACTGAGATTCTTCTAAGGACATGGAAGGCATATGATCAAATAGCTTACTAAATCTTATCACTGCCTAAAATGAATAGTAAAAAATGGCTAAATCCAAAAACAGAGGAGAAATAATAAATTCAATAAGCAAATAACAAAATAGAAAGATATAGATAATATACACTAAATTGGGGAGGGAAAGTAACATGAAGGAATTCTAATATTTTTCTTCCCATTTTATTAATTTTATTGTATTATGTAAAAGTTTTGTTTGTTTGTTTTTTTCTTACATATGCCTAACTGGAAAGTATTAAATACATGATTACCTTGTGTATTAAATACATATCTGTTTTTATGTTTTCCTACTGGTTTCTGTTGAAAAAGAGAAATGTAGCATTTTTTCTACACTTCCTTCCATAGATAAGCCAATAGGTAGAATTCCAGGAATATTTTTTCTGTAGCTATTCTTCTCTTTCTTATAAACAGAAATACTGAAACCAATAGATCAGAAATTAAAATAAGTAAAAACTTTTTTTTTAATTGTATATTGGGGAGCCTGGGTAGCTCAGTCGGTTGAGCGTCCGACTTCGGCTCAGGTCATGATCTCACCGTCTGTGGGTTCGAGCCCTGCGTTGGGCTCTGTGCTGACGGCTCAGAGCCTGGAGCCTGCTTCGGATTCTGTGTCTCCCTCTCTCTCTGCCCCTCCCCTGCTCATGCATGATCTCTCTCTCTCTCTCTCTGTCAAAAATAAATAAACTTTACAAAAAAATTAAAAAAAAAAAACAACAAAAACTGTATAACTTCTTCACAAAAAAAAAAAAACAAAAACAACAACAACAAAACAAAACAAAAAACCTGGACAAGTGGCCAACTGCACACAGATCTGTTTACTACAATAAAGGCAGAGCCTGTTTTGGATTCAGAAGACATCTTCTGAAATGCTTCCCTGGCCACTTCTTAATTGCCTGATTTAGGTACAATTTTCCATTTCCTTGGCCCTAGATATATTTATCTGTAAAATAACAATAAAGAGAACTTCCCACCATGCATTCCAGAGTTCTTGTAGTAATATGTAATTCTAGTTTATGAACTAAAAAGATAGATGAAGTTAGGTTACTAAAGACATGTATGTAACCGTTGCAAATATTTCATTAGTTTATTTTATATACTAAATGTATCTTCCTAAGTGACGACACACCATATATTTAATAACTTTTTTTACACCAAAAATGTCATTCCTGAAAATATCCAGTCCCCTAAAGAACCAGTGGTCATTTCTAGATTCTTTAAGAAATAGCTACTATTTATACTTAAGTTTATCCTTTAATTATCCCATGAGAAAAAATAAACCCTTGGATCAAATTTAGAAAGAAAGAATGTATATACAGAGATATATAGGAAAGGAAAGGGAAAGAAAGAAAGAGAAAAGAAAGAAAAGCTGGTGGCTGTTACTAATACTCAGTGAGATTGTCTATGTATGAACTGGTAGGTGAGCAAAATTCAGAAACACTGAATTATTCCACAAACCACTCTAGAATCAGAGGAGAGTCTTGAGAGATTCATCTGGCTGCCATTTGCTTGGGTTATAGTTTCTATGCTCTTAATAACCCTTCATTCCTTGTCGGCTGTGTGTCATAAACACACTGTATAAATCATTAATTGAGTGTTTCACCATTCTACTCTACATAGCCTATTAGCATTCACTGATTCTATAAAAAGCCCATTTTATTTTCCTTTCTCACATGAACCATTGTATTTTTCTATTTACTTCATTGAGTTCCTGATGTTTATTCATTTATAGCTGACCTAGATTTTTTTTCAAAATTTTTAACATTTATTTTTGAGAGAGAGAGAGAGAGAGCAAGCAGGCGAGAGGCAGAGAGAGAGGGAGACACAGAATCCAAAGCAGGCCCCAGGTTCCGAGCTATCAGCACAGAGCCTGATGCGGGGCTTGAGCAAGGACTGTGAGATCATGACCTGAACTGAAGTCAGATGTTTAACCAACGGAGACATCCAGGCACCCCTGTAGCTGACCTAGCTTTGAATAAACACTGCAAATATTGCGAAAGAGTCCCATCTTCTTTTTCCTTGAGGAAAGGAAGGCACATATGAACCAGAGTCTATCAATATTGGTCTTCCTCGGTTTAAAATCTATTTTTTTAGGTTCATTTATTTATTTTGAGAGGGAGAGAGAACGAGAATCCCAAGCAGGCTCCGTGTTGTCAACACAGAGCCTCATGTGGAGTTTTAACTCATGGAGGATGAGATCATGACCTGAAGCGAAGTTGGAGGTTAACCAACTGAGCCACCCGGGTGCCCCTGGTCTTCTTCAATTTAAAATTAAACCATAGTTCACAGATTCATAAGTACATTTCTTTACCTCCCGTTCCTTCACCACTCCTTTCTGAAGAAGATGAATTATGTAACATTATGTTAAGAAAGGGTATATGTATCTGTGGTCATATTTTAGAAAGGCATATAAAATCTCAGATGGAGTGATTATATACTTACAGAATCCAATGCAAGAGCTAACACCTATCCCCAGAGGTGACCTGGTTTCACTATAAAACTATAAGGACCCTTTGTAGAGTGCCAGTATTTGCCAAGTATTGGTTGGTCATTAAATTTGTTTGCTTGTTTATATACTTTTTTTTATCCCAGATAATATAATTAACACAATAGGGCATAAATGACAGCTAAAAAGAAATTATATAGTTAAAACTTATATCATTCCATAAAGCAGAGAAGTTTATTGAATGCTTAGCAAATATTTATAAATATTATATTGAAATTATCCATTGATATACTCATTTGCTTAACATTTATTATGTGACTATTATATACTAGCAATTGCCCTAGGCTAAAGAGTTCAAACAATAAGAAAAAAAACAAAACAAAAAAACCCTTCCCTCCAAAATTAGGTTCTAAACTCAATAAACTTATTATATACAAGTATATTAAATGTGTGTATAGATATATACATATATGTAACACAGTAAAATGTCTGTATATAAGTGTATATATATAATATATATACACACACACAAACATGTTCTAAAAATTATAAAATATTAAAATTTTAAAATAAATATTTATAAAATGGGAGATTTGGGGAACAAGTATTTGAGTGATCCAGAAAGGTCTTCAGAAAGGAGAATCAGGAAGGTATTGAGGTAAAACTTAAATAATGAATAGGCACCCCACCCCTGAACTCAAGCAGTTAAGTGGGGGATGAGAACTTTCTGATAGAGGAAACAGCAAATGTATTGGCATGAAGGAAAGTTCAATGAATAATAAAGAGTGGCCAAATGCTAGAAAACAAAGAACAAGGACTAGACAACAAAGAGACATTTTTATGTGGGGAGGGAATTTAGATTTTACTTGTTAAGTAATTGTAAAACAATGAAGATTGTGGACTGGGATAGTTTTGTCCTAATTAGCTTTCCCCTTTAAGAGTAATAATAGTGGAGTCATTATAAAGGATAAATTGGAAAGGGGCAAAGTGATTTCCAATTTACTAAGAAGGATGTAATTTTGAATAGATGAAGTGATAACTAATAAATTCATAAGTAGACAATAGCAATAGAAAGAAAAAAGATGATATAAGAAAGTTCTTTCACAGAGAGTGGGGAAATAAGGAAACATCTAGGATAATGCCAGTTTGCATTCTTAAAAGAAAATTAGTAAGTCTTTATTGTCCAAATGGAATTGGGGGTAAGATGGATGCTTTCACCAGGGAAAGGATTAGAATATTGTCAATTTTATGTTCAAATTTAGAGATACTATTAAAGTTGAAATTCTTATGAAGTAAACATTTGTACATCCAAATGAATGTATGGATTCAGTACTTAGCAGGGATTTTGGGTAGAGATACAAATCTAGAAGTCATCAGCATTGATAAAGTAACTTTCTTTGGTAATAAGAGCAATTTAATAATTCCTACAATATTACTACACGAATTCTGAGAGTAGAGGCCCCAGGGTGACTTATTTGGTTACTAATCTGACTCTTGATATTAGCTCAATTCACTATCTGATCTCATGATTCATGAGATTGAGTCCCATGTAAGGATCTGTGCTCATAGCATGGAGCCTACTTGGGATTCTCTCTGTCCCCCGGCCCCCTCTCTCTCTGCCTTCCCCCTGCTCATGTGTGCTCTCTCTCTCTCTCTCAAAATAAATAAGATTTTAAAGAATTCTGAGGCTATGTCTATTTTAATAATATTTCAAAGGAACAGAAATAGCTTTTAATAATCATTTGTATGATAATAACAGATTAGTGTCATGGAGTGCTGACCATGCTCCATGCAGTTTCTTTGTTTTAGGATAAAATGTATAAACTATGTCAGTTTCATTGAGAATTTAGAGTGAAATTATGAGTTCTTTTCCTTTTGTTTCAGACTTCAGTTATACTGATTTATATATAATTTTTCTCTTGAATAATAAAATTTTATAGATTCTTTATTAACTTTTTATATTTTCATATAATATTCAACACAATAATTAGAAGTCATAATACAATATTTTAAAAGTTAGAAGAAATTATGTAGCTTGACATTTTTTAATCATATAAAAGGCATATAATATTATAATGAATTTATTGCAGAAAACATTAGAACATTAGTTCTGGACAACTAATTCGTCCTTCATGTAGACCTAAATAGAGGACAAAAGTGGGTTTTCTCTATTCATTCCTTGGTTGGAATTTCTACCTAGTCTATGAAGTGCTTTTAGACAATCAATCCAAGTATTTATAAGGAATCAGAAAAATAAATGCTGTCTTCAATTATTTAAAACAAAAAAGAAGACAGAATTTCTTTATGAGAATATTAAGCTACATAATACAAAGATCCACTCATGTGTGGAAGATGGTCACTCATCTATGCAGGTATTAGGCAGTAAGGTTGAGTGAATATGTGTAATGAGATATTTAAATCCCATAAAGACAGAAAATTTTATGGAGAGAGGATTCTCACATCAGTTTTCTTGAATTGTCAAATTCAAGTTCATGCAGCCAGTTATACAAGCCAGATATCTTGGTATCATCCTTGCCTTTCATCTCCTTTACTTCCTACAGCTAATAACCAAGAAAATTAGATCTCTACCTCCTTAATATGGGACAATCATTTTATGTCAATGTCTATCCCCACTGTTTCTACTTTATTTTAGGCAACCATTGTCCCTTGCCTGGATTGACACAACAGCTTCTTATACTTTTACCTGTCACCAATTCATACTCCGCCCTGAATAAAGGTTATATTCAATTTCCCATCACAATCAAAACAATGTCTAAACTCCTGACAACTGTTTTTAGGAGGTTTCGTATAATTTCACCCTCTTACAATGCTCAACACTTTGTGCCTTATGATTCAACCATTATGGATCTTGACACATGTGTATGTCCTTATTTGCCTTATCTCCTCTATTTCTTCCCTCGTACCACTTTTCCTAGTCAATCACTGAGAGCTCTCTTTTAGTTGCCTTCTCTGAATTCCCAAATCCTACTAAGGTGCCCTTCCTAGAAGTCCCAGGTGCCCACAGACACCTGCTCAATAAACTTATAGCATGCTAGCAAGACTGATTTACCCCAAATCCATGACTCAATTACTGCTTACATGAAGGTGAGAATTGTTTTAGATTCACTTTTATGTAATTATTTAGCCACACAGCAACAATAAAAATGTAATTACTGGAGTCTGACAAGTAACAATTATTCAGGTATCTTTTGTACTATCTGAAATAATTTGTTATAGAACATAACTGCAGAAAATGTGAAATTGAATTTAGAAGCTTCTTTACAAATGCTTTACATTGGTTTTATAAACTTCATTTTCAATAATAAATAACATATAAATCAGAATATAAAATGTATTTAGATTTCAACATGCACCTATTTTAGACATTTGTCTTCTTTTTTCCCCCTACCTTCATACCTTTTTTTCCCTACAAATACATTACAGTCTTTAATTTAGTATATATATATATATATATATATATATATATATATATATTATCTTACCTTCATGTGGCATCTCTCTCTGGCAAGATATCCTGGACTTCATTATAGGATGGTATCTGGGTTCCATGAGAGCAGAAAGAGAGGTATCAGAACTCTTAAGGTTTAGAAATGGAATTTCACATTTTCACTTCGCAATTTTTTTGGTAAGAGAAAATCATAAATCCAGTCCAGATTCAATGAGAAGGAAAAATGAGAAGACTTAGTTTCTTGATGGAAAGAGCTGCATGTGGGTACAGGGAGAAGAGAAATTGTGAGGTATTTTTGGAGACTATCTTCTATCACATCTAATATATTATGCACATACATATGTGTTATATGTGTGAGTGTATATATAAAATATTAAATATACTATGTTATATATAACATACTGTTTTATATCATATAAGTTACATAAGTTATGTGTAATATAAAAGTTAAGTATATGTTATGTATTATATTATATAGTTATAAGGTATATAAATCTTATTATATATTATTTTATATTAGTTATATGTGTTTAGATACATGTTATATGTTATAATGTGACTGAGCATAATCATACACCAGGAATGGCTTTGGGTGTCTAAGCTGCAGATATGAAGAAATTAGGCATCTGTCTTATCTTCCTAAGCAAATAATCCAGTGAAAAGAATATTTTATAATTAGGAAGAAAAAAAAGGAAGCCAATAAATACAAAGGGGCTTAAATTATGAAAGATAAAATAGAGACGTTGTACTAGATAAGTTAATAAAGGAAAACCTTTAGAAAGAGATAATACTTGAGAAGCAATCTGCTTAAGTTTATTAAAAGCTCTTTCTAATTTTTTTTTTTTTTTAATGTTTACTTTTGAGACAGAGAGAGACAGAGCATGAATGCGGGAGGGTCAGAGAGAGGGAGACACAGAATCTGAAACAGGCTTCAGGCTCTGAGCTGTCAGCACAGAGCCTGACGTGGGGCTCGAACTCACGGACTGCGAGATCATGACCTGAGCTGAAGTCGGACGCTCAACTGATGGAACCACCCAGGCGCCCCAAAGCTCTTTCTAATTTTTGCAATACAGTGAGTAGAAGTATATATTTGGAGAAGTGTGTATATAAAGGAGAATGCATATAGAATATGTATGTAGAGTAGGAGTACACATATATTACACATTTATTACACATATAGAGGGTTTACAAACAACAGAACCTCAGGAGAAAGGGAGGGGCTGATCTGGGCTTGATTATCTAGCTTGCTTGTTGTTGAAGGCAATAGGAATCCAATTAATATTAAAAGGTACTGCCATTCTTGGCATGTAGTCATGGAATAGCAAAATAAATTATTGCTAATGGACACTGAGAATGAAGTGTCCATTAAAGGCACAATTCTGGGAAACAAATGTCTATTGCCACAGGAAATAAAGGGTACAGTTACTCAGGACTATGGGTCAGAATGGCCACTTCTAAAAGATAAACACAGCTTTAAAACTACTGTGGACTGAAGCCTGCCGACATTCTATACCTGTGCTAACATAGTCTTCTGTCTCTTGCAGTTACAGGGTGATTAACCAAAGTCCAAATGCATAATCTGTTCCTACTTATCGGTGATTATAATCAGCTGAAGTCCCAGTCTAACCAGATAGTTGATGTAATGGGACATATATACTATCAGAGAGTGGGAAAGATTCTTAAAATCTGAATCATTTATTTGAGGGATTCAGAAGCCTTGGTATAGCCACACATTCCAACGCATCTCTTATCCTTTAGAAGTAATTATTTATTACCTAGTTGATCAGGCTGTATCTGTGTTTCTAGAAAACCCTTAAAAACCTATGTTTAAGTATCTACCCAGAAGACTTTGATTTAATTGGTTTGGGGTGTGGCCTTGCCATCAATAATTTTTACAAGCTCCTGAGATAATTATAATGTGCAGCCAAGGTTGAGATTCACTGGCTCAGAGTTTTCTGTGCTTTTGTTTTTTCTTTAATGAACAAATTGGAACAGCTGGGACTGGTTTTAATTGGTTGGTTGGTTGGTTGGTTGGTTGATTGGTTGGTTGGTTGGCTGGTTAGTAGGTTGGTTGACTGAAACCTAGATTCACCTAGGGCACCAAATAAATTAAGTTGAGATGCCAAACATTCATGGATATTGGTAAAGAAAAGAATCTGAAGAGTATGGGAAGTGAAAGTGTTGGAGTGATTTTAACACATATGACCTTGACGTGTCCATTCATTTCTCAAATAGTAACTTTTGGCAAGTCGTTTCATTTCCTCTTTATGAGTTTTTAACAGTAGTTTTCTCATAAGATAATTATGAGAATTAAGTAATTTAAGATCATTAAAAAGCTAAGAAAATCCCTGATATGTATTTAGTTTTATATAATTATCAGTGATAATTATGCTGATACTCAGTGATAATGATGAAAAATCACAAGAGGAAAAGTGAACAATCTTTTGTGAAGATCCCAAGAAATATATAGGAGATGGAGTGTGTCAACAAATTTGAGAAGTATTTATGCAAGGGATTTCAATGGATATGATAGAAAATCCTCAGGTGTTAAAAGGAAAGTAATAACATTAACTTGCTAGAGGTATGGTTTGCAGAATTACCAGAATAGGCAATAGAAACAGTCTAGTTAACTAAAGTCATGATCAACATTGATTTTTGGTTTGGGCTATTTACTCATGTAGACAATTAGAATAAAATAGATAGGCAGTCTAACAAAGTCCTATATTATTTATAAAAACACACACAAGAAATCAGGAATGGAGATTGGATATGATTTGGAGCCATTATGGCAGCAAACTATGGCTCCTTACTCAAATCCCAGATCCAATTTCAGCCAGTTCACAGGTACAGAATTATCTGAATGATGATAACTTATGGCTCTTTACTAGTTTCATTGTGAACTATGGATAGAAAATAGTCCAGGGCACCTGGGTGGCTCAGTCGGTTGAGCATCTGACTTCGGCTCATGCCATGATCTCGCGGTCTGTGGGTTCGAGCCCCCATGTTGGGCTCTGTGCTGACAGCTCAGAGCCTGGAGCCTGCTTCAGATTCTGTGTCTCCCTCTCTCTCTGCCCCGCCCCCCCGCTCGTGCTCTGTCTTTCTCTCTGTCAAAAATAAATAAACATTAAAAAAAATTTTTTTTGAAAAAGAAAATAGTTCAATCTTCCATTGGTTTTTTACTACTCTCTGATTCCTTCCCAAAATTATGTTTGTAAACAAGGGGCAAAAGGAAGATTTTCGATTGATTGATAAAAATTTGGGGAAGAGATGCATAAACTTACTTTTTGTATGGATACAGAGTATGAGAACATTTATTATTTGAATGATTACAAAACGATCCCCCCTAAACAGGGTAAAAATAACCTCTCTTTAGATGCATGTCAATCTTCTTTCACAGCTATTTCATTTTTGTTCAGTGAACTCAATCACAATATGATTGTAATGGTACAGCTGGAAATTTTGAAGGAGCTGTAAGCATATATTTCCTTACCCTAAAGTAAAACTGGTTACCACTCCTAAGTTACTTAAGTTTCTAGCAGCAGTGACCAAAGCTGGAAATGCAATATTGTATTCCTCTACAAGGAAGTGATAGATTGATTGTATTAGACCCGTTCCATCATGAAGAGACTTTTCCATTCTATCATGTGGTCATGTGTGGGATACTTAATACATTATCATGATCTCCCATACGACAGCACCACTAAAAAGGAAAGTAACTGCAGGGAAAGAAGGCGATAGTTTATGACCATGGAATGCACTGTTCTTTTCACATTCTCATTCACCTAGTGAAGCTAACTCATGAAAAAAAATGGGATATCTAACTTAAGATTCCCTGTAAGCTTGAGATGCTGTCCTGCAGCATGAATTACATGCTCTGGGCAAACTGCTGTTGCTTTTCTCACATCTCAAATATGTGAGTACAAAACACAAAAGGTGGAAATGTAGATAATACATTTCACAACTTTGTCTAATTATCCTCTCCGAAAATATTGTCTTGTATCTAGCATTCAGGAGTGCTATTGAGTTAAATGTTTTAGTAATTAAGGTCAACGTTTCCGACAGGATACCGGTCAGATTCCACCCAGCTCTTCTGGGCTTCTCATCTCTTGAATATACATAAGGGAGAAGAAAAGGGAGGGAGGTGGGTGAAGGCTATTTCAGGGAACTGAGTCTGGCTAAAACAGCAACAGGAAGAAGTATGGATAGAATAAAAGGGGACCTCTGAGGTTTTTCACAATTTAGTCAATGACCAGTGTAAACTTTTATGAGAAGTCTCCTTCACAAGATATCAGCTGTTTCGGGAACAGAAGTTGGGGCACCTGGATGGCTCAATGTGTTAAGGGTCCAATTCTTGATTTTGGCTTGTCACGATCTCAAAGTTCACGAGATCAAGCCCCGTGTTGGGCTCTCTGCTGACAGAGCAAAGCCTGCTTGGGATTCTCTTTCTTCATCTTTCTGCCTCTTCTCTACCCATGCATACTTACTCTCTCTCTCTCTCTCTCACTCTCTCTCTCAAAATAAATAAACAAAAAAGAGAATATTATCTGACTAGGTAAATAACTGAGGCCTCCTGTGTGTTGCCTATAAACAAAGTAAGTATAGAAAGGTTTGAGAGGTTCAGTGTCATGAAGAAAGGCTGGGATCAAAAGCAGAAATGAGGGCTTTTTCACAGTCAGCTATCACCTTCCATTTAGTTTCATGTACATATTTACATCTTTGAGGCAATTCCTTTTCTTTCTTCCTTTAACTAGAAATAGAAAATGAGTAATTATCACCAAAAAAATGTGGGATATGGAATTGGACACAGTTTCTGCTGAAATTTTAGGTGTTCTTCCTGAAAATGGCAGGTGGAACATAATTGTATGTTGGTTGTGGGTAGCAGTATATTATGGACAGTAAGTTTTATTTTTACTCTGGAAGTGTCATTATAGGAAGAAGGATGTACTTGTATTTGTAGGTGGAAACGGGATGAAAGGAACTGGATCACGTTTCTGCAGTTTTTGCGACGGGCTTAACATTTTATACACACTGTACCTTTCAGCAATTTTGCATAGAATGAATACTGGTGAAAGAGAAGATATTGTCTACCACAATAGCAAGAAGTCCAAAAAAAAAAAAAAAAAAAAAGGTCTCCCAACCACACTTCTACATACATACACCAACAGAGTCAAAAGAGCTACAAACAAATAACTGACCAAATCTCTTGATTTTACTCAAGATTTTTAACTGGATGAAAAATTTAAAGAAGTAGCTCCTTAAGTTCTGGGAACGAGTCTGTCCAGGGCAAGGACAGTAACGGCGTAACCAGTGTCCAGCAATGGAAGTAGATGGTCATACAGATATCACAAACAGAGGCAAAGTTTTCCACAAGAGTGGTTCTTTAGGTGACTCTGTGGATTTTGTGACCTAGAGCCCAGATATTTGCGGCCATTATTTTTGGCTGTGTACTTTATCTCCTCAGTTATTTTGAAACCTACCCCAATAGCTTCCAAGCAATCATTTATATTCTTAAATTAGCTGAAGTCAAATCCTGAGGTCTGCCACAAAATGATTGGTTAATATACATACCTCCAAGGCTGAAATGAATTAGCGTCCTGGTAAAAGGCACTGACAAAAGTGAAACCTAGCAAGACTGGTACAATACTTAAACTGATATTGACTTAAGAGATCAGACACTGGGCTTTATTTATTTATTTATTTATTTTTGCTTTTCTAGTAGAAAATTAAAGTTTAGTAGTGATGAAATTTACCTAAAACAAATAACAATAATGTATTGAGAATTTACAATATAATAAGAAGACACCCTGCCAGAGACTTTGAATACATATTCTCATTTAATTCTAAAACATATATTGGGAAAGGTAGTTTTTATAAAGAATTTTGCTTTCTTCTGGATTGAATTTGTTTTATTATCATATATTCTTTTTTTAAGTTTTTTTTTTAATGTTTATTTATTTCTGAGACAGAGGGAGACAGAGCATGAGCGGGGAAGGGGCAGAGAGAGAGGGAGACACAGAATCTGAAGCAGGCTCCAGGCTCTGAGCTGTCAATACAAAGCCCAACATGGGGCTCGAACACACAGACCGGGAGATCATGACCTGAGCCGAAGTCGGTTGCTCAACCGACTGAGCCACCCAGGCACCCCTTAATTGGCTGCTCAGCTGCAACATTTCATTGTGCTATTTTGGTAGTTGGGCTGGAATTTATGTGATTCACCTTTAACTTATCATAGATGCCCACAAGTCATTTTATAGCACTTCATATAAAGTATGAGAACCTCACTTCACCTAAACTTTCATTTGTTTTTAAGCTTTGTTAGGTGAGCAATAATAAATTCCCATTTTTATTTTCCTGGTGTTCGTGATATTGTTGTCACACATTTTATTTATACATATCTATAATTCCCATATTATATTATTTATACATTTAAAAAATCAGTGATTTTTGAGGCACCTGGACGGCTCAGTCGGTTAAGCATCTGACTTCAGTTCAAGACATGGTCTCACGTTCACGAGTTCCAGCCCAGCATCTGGCTTTGTGCTGACAGCTCAGAGCCTGGAGCCTGCTTTAGATTCTGTGTCTCCCTCTCTTTCTGGCCTTCTCTCTCTCTGTCTCTCAAAAACAAATAAACATTAAAAAATTATAATTACAAAAATCAGTGATCTTTGAAAAAACTTAAATACTAATAAAAAGATCATATTCACTCATGTAGTCACTAATCTCTGGTGCCCTTTATTGCTTTTGCAAATACGGGTGTCGATCTTGCATCATTTTCATTGTGCCTTTAGGACTGCATTGAAGATTTCTTGTACTGTGGAAACATAGTTGATAAAGTCTTTCAGTCCTGTATGTCAGAAAATGTCTCTGCCTCATTTTTGAAAGACAGTTTTATTGGTACAGAATTATTCTGGATTGACATACTTTTCAAATTTAATCCCCTGAACTAAAGAATTTAACCTTGCTCAAAGAGAAATATGGCCTTTGCCCTCAGCTTCTAGGAGGTAATTGCTAAATCCTTGGAATATCCTGCCTGATAAGGGCGTCTTTTTTTTTTTTTTTTTTTTTTTTTTTCCACTTGAAGGTTTAGGGCAATGCCCAATAGTTAACAGTGTGATTTATGGGGAAGGCGTTGGGTCACAGTATCAGTTTTGACCTGTGGAGGAGTTGGGGACTGAAGTAAACCACGGGGGCTGTTAACCATGTCCACAAAACCAAATCCCAATAAAATCTCTGAGCACCGTAAGGTACTGGACACTTTCCTTATTGGCAATACTCTGCATAGGGTAACATATTATTGCCAGGAACCTTAACACTGTCTGCAAATCCCCTGGGAGAAGACAAGTGAACTTTCCATGTTTAAAATTTTCTGGGACTCTGCCCCATCTATCTTTTTTTTTTTTTTTCTGATTTTAATCTGTAATCATTTAGATGTAATAAATAGTAGCTGTGAGTATAATAGCCTTCAGTGAATTTTGTACATCCTTCTAGCAAATTACTGAAACTGAAGGGGACCCCCACCATTACAACTGGTGTCAGAAATGAGAGTGGTCTTGTAGAGCATCGCCAAACTTCACACCTATCTTCTAGTTTGCACTGTTCCCAATGGAAATTTCTTGTCATTCTTCTCTTTCATCCTCTGTACATCATATAATTTTTTCCTTTGGTTGCTTTTAAGATTTTCTCTCTTTTATTTTCTGTAAACAATATGATTATGTATTTTTCAATCTATGTTTCTTGGGCTTGGGATTATTTAACTTTTTGATATATGAGTTTATAGTTCTAATAAATTCATATTATTTATTTTCAGCCATTTTTAAGAAATCTATTTTTGTGTGTGTTTCCCCTCCTTCAAGGACTCCAATTAAGTGTATTAGGTCACTCAGAGTTGTCCCAGAAATAACTGAGGCTCTGTTGATTTTTGTAACTATTTTTCTTCTCTCTATATTCTCTTTTAGACAGCTTTTATAACTCTTAATCCCTCTTAATCCCTTTCTGTATATTTTTATCTCGGACATTGCAGTTTTTACTCTTGAAATTTCATTTCAGCCTTTTTTAATATGTTTCTTATCTCAACTTTCATGTAATAATCCCCCCCTAGTTTCTAGCACATATACAATACAGAGATATGACATACAATAGTTATATAACTGTTTAAATATCCTTATTAACTAATTGAATCATCTCTTTCATTTCTGGGTCAGTTTGGATTGGTTGTTTTTCTTCTCATTAAAGGTTGTAATTTCTACTTTTTTGTAATTAAAAAAAAACTTTTGTAGTGTTTATTTATTTTTGAGGGAGAGAGAGAGAGAGAGAGAAGGGCAGAGAGAGAGAAAAGAGAGAATTCCAAGTAGGCTCCTTGTTGTCAGTACAGAGCGGGACATGGGGCCTGCCCCATGAACTGTGAGATCATGACTTCAGCCGAAACCAAGAGTCAGTTGCTTAACGACTGAGCGACCCAGGCACACTTGTACATTTTTATTCAATATCAGACATTGTATTTTACCTTGTTGGATCAGAATATTTTTTAATTCTTATAAATATACTCAAAGAATTGCTCTGGAATACTCCTAGTTTCTTGTAATGTTTGATCCTGTCGTTTCTTGTTTTGAAGCTTTGTTAGGTGGTACAAGAAAATTGTTGAGAGTAGGACAATTTTACCCAGCTATTGAGGAAAACAATTCTGAACAGTCTAGCAAATGTCTCGTGACTTTTGAGAATTGTTACTATGGCTGGTGTAATAAGAACTAATCTAAGCCCTTATAATACAAGGGGAAAAAAAAAGAAAAACAAACAAAAAAAGCCCCAAAAAACAAAACCCAGCAACAACTGCTGATGAGTATCTTGAAGACTGAAAAAAGATCTTGTGCAAATTTCTAGAACTTTGCAGCTCTCTTTTTTGTAATCCTAACTGCCAAGCTCCTAAATGCTAAACTTGATCTTAACTCAAGGAGTTTATTCATAGACTCCTCTCCCTGTTCCACAACCTGGAAACCCTCTCCACTCAGTAAGCTTTCAGAACCATAGTTCTCACCTTATTTTATTTCCATCTCCCAGAGACAACTTTATTTTGTTGCCTAATTTCCAATATATTGAAAAAACATAGATTTAATCTATTTTGTGTGGGGTGTTTCAGTTGCTAGAGGTAGGAGAGTAAATCCAGTCTCTATTATCTGATTTTGATAAGAAGGAAAATTCTCTACAACTTAACATATTTTTTTGTAGACCATTTGTACATATTTTCATGATGAGTTACCGATAGGTTGAATGGCTTATCCAAGATTATAGCACCAGAAAGAGGTTATAAGGTGTTCAAACCCAGGGTATCTGACCCACATCCAAATTCTTAAGGTTTGGTTTGTTAAAGTAAAGATTCCTGAAAAATACCATGGTATTCTTTCCTCTATATTACATCATATCTACTCTCCAAAATAATGTTTCCAGTGTTTTTAATGATACATAAAGGTACCATTTAATGAAATTTGCCTAATATTCATGGTAGGCACAGTGCTCATTCAACAATCAAAAATCATTAATCCAAATTACAATCACCTTGGTGTAACAGGGTCTTCACTGGAAGTCAGTCTAAATTAAATAACTGATCATTCTATCAAATGCTTACCAGTTTTTCTGTCTTAGAGACAAATCTAGTAGTCAGGCTAGCAAGCAAATATTTGGCAAGCAGTGGATTTCCAATAATGAAACTGATAATTATACTTCTTTCACACAGCTGTAATTGAATAAATCTAATTGCCTCTTCTGCTTAACTTTAATGCTAGGTTTCAAACTGTTGTATGGACAGGAAAGCAACATTAGAGAAATTACTCTAGTGTTGCTGTCTTTCCAATACAGTGGTTTGAACTTCGGCAATAAAGTGAAATGGAAAAGGCTCTATACTCAATTTTCAATTATAGCAAAGGCAGGGAGCCACAATTATCCCTTTCATTACCGTGATGCTTTTCACTGCTGCCTGGGCAAAACCTCTTCACTGTTGTTTGATGCTGCCTTGACTCCAAGTAAGAGCACTTGAAATCAAAGGTTAAAAGTAAGGGACCGAATTAAAGTGATGTGACATGTGTAAATGTAAAAATTTACATGAAAAAGAAGAAATGGTGAAGAGAAATACACTGAATGCTAGATTGACTTCCAGAAGCACTATGGAGGATGGAGTGCTTGGAAAAATGTAATCAATCTTTGTTTCAAATTTTAATCACGGCAATAATGCAACTTATTTAAAATTTAGAAGTCTTCCAATAAAGAATATTTGTGTCTTTACATTAGAATATTTTCATAAATTTTGTAATAAACATCTAGTATTTTCTACATTATATTTGCAACATTTCTCAAATAATTAATCCCAAGAGCCTTTACTTAGCTGTTATTTCAGAAATATTTCACTGCCCAGCTTCATAATTTTATAATCAGTTGGTTTCCATTTTAGCCATACGTCAACTTTTTCCTTTTTGATATTTTCTTATTTTGAAATGCTAAATTACTAATTACTTGAAAATATCACTCTGGCATCTAAAAATGAATAATGCCAACTGCTAATCACACTTTTGTTTGTTAAAGCAGCCACAGATAAACACAAATTTTAATGATAATCAAAGTTATTGAAGGTCAGTCTTGACTCCTAACTGTTCTTTTCCTAAGAAATCTGATAATTAGGTACCTGGCTGTAAGTTTATTAAATCCAATGGGGCTGAATGGGGTGTGGTGAATTAACACAGACACCAACATAGTCACGCTCGTGCACACACACACACACACACACACACACTTTACTAAGATGCTAAAAACAAAAATCACTTAAAGCTACCAAAGATTTCTTAGGACATGATCCTATTATTACCATTTAAAATACTTTTAGACTATTAAACTAGTGGTAATCCCAGAGAAATTTTCTATTTATTGAAATAATTTTTATAATTTTATTATACACATGGTTCACTTATATTTTTGGATTCTGGGTAGTCACCAATCGTTATATGTTTTAATAAGTTCTGAGAGGGTTTATCTGCTATTCTTAATCTTTAGTTTTAATTTAATTTTTACTTTCCTTTTATATATAGTGTAAGACTTTGTTTTGCATAAGAATAATTTGTGGTATTAGATTCTTCACCATCCTCAATAATTTGAAAAATTATGAAAAATATGAAATTATGAAAAAATATGAAAAATACCAAATTACTCATATTAATTAATCATCTCAAATTTCTCAATTTGATATTTAATATTATTCAATTTTAAATATGAATATCCACTTAATATTTATTTTATTTGATCGCACTCATATACATTACTTACATAATAAAAATATGCAAATAACCTACCTAAAGATCAAAAGCTCATCTAACAACTTATAACATTTTTAGGCAAAATTGTGGGGACATTTGTATGAAGTAAATTTCTTTTGTACTCTAAAATGGATATTATTGACTGGCATCTATTATTCTTCTAACTTCACAAATTATGATTCTCATATATTTTGAAGCTTTTATGAATATAAATTGGCACATTGTTTTATTAAAGATGGATATATTTTCCATCCCAAATGTTCTGTGCATTATGACCTTGGCACTCACCCAATAAAAGATGGAGTCCATTTCTTCTAAAAATATAGACAGGCCCACTGACCCTTGACCAATGAAATACAATGGAATTAAATCTGGGTTGGGCTTTTTAGAGCACTTCATAAGTCTTAAAACAACTGCTTCTTACCTTCTGGACACTGGAGCTGCCTTGTACAAAGTCTAGGCTCTTCTACAAGAGAGAAAAACTGTGTGGAGAGATCCTGAGACACCACATATGTTAATGAAAAAGTTACCTTGAATGTACATCCTTTGAATGATTCCATACAAGTTGCTCTGTAACTGTAAATGTCTGGAAGATCCCAAATAAGAACCACTCAGTATAGACCAGTTAATACACAAAATCCTGAGAGATAATAATAAATTATTATTTAAGCCATCAATTTTGGGGATTGTGATGGTATGTAACAGTAGTTAACAAAAATGGTTCATTTGTGATTTAATATCCAAAATAATAGCTAAACATAATAATAATAATGGTAAATAGTACATTGTACTTCATAGAGGGTTTGATATTTCACAGCAGTCTTATTAGTTTTACATATTTTAACACATTTGTAGAATCATTCTTAAATGTTTCTTCTGGTAATTCTGAATATTCAGAAGCTTAGTTTTGAGTCTATGAGCCAAACTGATTTACATGGAACCTAAGTTCCTGGTTTTCTAAGATTAATCTGTTAACTCCATAGAATTGTGGGAAATAAAGGAAATATAAAATTAGAGTGATTATTCAGGTATGTTTTATACACATTTTTTTCACAAGTAATATTGATTTACCTCTATTAAGCCCATATACTTTATGGTGAGGAATGCATTCAAATGCAGCAGAAATAAAATTATAGGTTATCAAAGTTACCCCAAACATATTGAGAACATGGGAATTATTATACCTTCTAAGCAGTTTCTAAACTTTCTTTTTTTTTTATTTTTTTTAATTTTTTTTATTTTTTATTTTTTTCCAATATATGAAATTTATTGTCAAATTGGTTTCCATACAACACCCAGT